>NC_061116.1:76094866-76124215 GCF_002878395.1 Capsicum annuum
GGGGGAAAATGTAACACCCTCCAAATTTTTAGCATTTTATTTTTGGCCCTCCCATATTTGAAATGTTGAGTTTTGACTGAAATTAAGTTTAGGAATGTGCATGGCGTGTCCTGGGAGAGTTTTAAAATTTTTGAATAAGGTTCGGGGTGATTTTATACCACGGAGGCAGTGAGCCTCCGTGATATCGCCATGTCATGGAGGCTACACTCCATAATAGCCAGTGTGATATGCAGGATAATCTCCGTATTTAGCAGCATGGCACGGAGATTAGTCTATGCAATAAGGTTTGTGCCATACCATTATGTAAAATCCGTGCAGTTTTTGCTTAGTTTACATGGGGTGATGGGTATTGGGGTCTTTTCACCTATGTACCACCCTTAAGAATTATATAGTCTATTTTTTTCAGTTTTAAGAGATTAAAAATCTCCAATTCTACTCTCAAACTTAAAACCCCATGACAGCTTACTAATTTCATCGTACGTTCATCTTTTAGGCTTCAAGCTTTGAATTTCTTTCAAATTCTCATGTGTCTAAGGCATGTACCTCTTTATCTATACTTGTATTTTTTTAATGGCATGAAAATTGGCTTATTATTCATGGTTTTGATGTTGGATTTTGTACTATGAGTTGAGAATTTTAGATATAAATTGTTTGAATGTTTTCTCATGATTAATATTGAACTGTTATGCTTTAAATTGTTGATTTATACACTCGTGAGGTGCATGGTAATGGTAAATAAACTAAGGGGTCATTCTTCTCCCCAATTTAAGGATGTTGCCTAAATATAGTTTTGGAAATTGTGTTCCTTCAACCCAAATTGTGAAATTGATAATGAATATGGTTTTGTCATACTGTTTGACTTGCTCACTTATACTAATGCATTGGCATAAAAGGTTAATGAACCATGGATTGATTTCATTGAACTTTGGGGTATGTGGATTCCCTGTGTGAACGTTAATTAAACTTAAGGGGTTATGAATTTCCCCCGTGTGATGGTTAACGGATTATGGAATGATAATAAACTTGCAAATGGGGATTGGTATGACAATACCAACAGGATGCCTAAATGCATAATTATTTGATAAATTGGAATGTGTGTTAAATATTTCAATTGGGCTTAAACATAGGTTGTGTAGCTAGTACATAAAAGGGGAGGTCCCAACGGACCAACACCAAAAACCGCACTAGATGGAGCGGGGGGCTAAATGAATGGGAGGTTTATGTCCCCCTTATTATTATTATTATATGATTGGGAGGTTCGAATCCCCCATGTTATATAAATTGGTGCTTAAGTCACCTTTGATTTATGCCGGGAGGTTTGACTCTCCATCAGGCATATGACATATGATTATCCTCTGGTTCGTATGGCTACATACACTAGGGCCCTTCTATCTGGGGGAGAGCTAAGCCCATATAGCCCGTGTGTGCCTTGATTATGATGGTTATGCTACACAATCCAGATTAAGGTTTTAAATGTTCATGCTAAGCCCTGAACCCTTTCGCGGCATGAGATATATATATATGTATGCATCGCATATGACATTGGGTGGTTTTAATGGTTTTATATTATATATCATGGTAGTATTTTATTCTTTATCCTTGAGTTACATGTTAGTGTTTTAACTGCTCACCATCTTCAGACGTTGTATTTCCATACGATGTAGGAACTGGCCATACTTCTACTCCTTCTACATAGTGAATAGGTGATCAAGGATTAGCTTATGAGTCAGACTAAAGTGGTGATCATTCATCCTTCAGAAGACACTATTTCTTGCTTTGGGCTTCCTTATGTTTTGAATTTTTCTTTTGGAGTTGTTTTTGGCTATGGTTGGGGGCATGTCCCGACCAGGCTATCTTTGGTTTTGTTAGAGGCTTTGTTGGACATTATTGTGGACATGGGATTGGTTGTTGAATTCTTATACTTCTTTTGAGTCATATTTATCTATCTTGTTTTACATTTTGAATTTCGATGTTATATTATATTGTGTTCTAGTTGACAGGGAAAAGGGGGTGATCTCCAATCCTCGGTAGACTTAAGATACCCATCATGATCAAACCCTGGTTTGGGTTGTGACACCACTATAGTGGGACAAAAATACCAAAAACTACTGTGCATTTTTAATATTTATCTTTTCTCCTCTAAGAGGATGAAGTTTGCCTTAAAAATTCTCTTAGGATTACCTCAGGGCCTTGGAGTAATGGAGATGAGAGATTTTGCTCGAATAGGGTAAAACTCATGATTTTCTCACTAATATCATGTCAAAATTCACTTTTGTGTAGTCAAAAATTCATGTTCATTCCTTTGTAGTTGTTGTTTGGCCTCTAGGTAGGCTAGATTTACCTGAGTAGTTTAAACCTGGGTTAGAACGCATAAGCATGACATAGATTGATGAGAGATTCCATGTTTAGGCCTTCAAATATGGTGTTTGGATGGATGAAAACCCAATTAATTGGGTTGAAATTTGTTGTTATTTTGTGATCTTGAAATTATTTATTAATATCATGTTGTTTTTCATATTTGCATGATTAAAAATAGTGTTGTACCTAAAAATTGGGTTAAACCTATTAAATTCCTAAATTAGAGATAGTTAGTGTTGGTAGATTTTAAAGAATCTATGATGGTAACAAGAAAATGGGAAATTTGTAAGGTATCAATGTTAGGTTGAATGAATGAGGTGTATTATGGCACGGGTCATATGTACAAATTGTAGGTGATGTTTTTATGTAGTTGAATCACAATTTATTTTATGTGTGAATAATAACTATCCTTTCGTATTGCTTGCTATAATGTTTATTCAAGAAAAGTGAATGATTGTTTGATATTCTATGTGTTAATCGCATGGAATGAACTTATATGAAAAACTTGTTAGTTTTACAAGTGTTGTTTATGTTACTATTGTGGTTGTGATTGTTGTGATATCTGTCGTTATTGAGGGATGTATAGGTATTTTGATATTTCACAAGATTTATCTTTATTATTATGGGATGTATTGGTATTTGGACATTTTTTTGGAATTGATTGATATAAGGTTGGCAGACACTAGATATCTGAAATTTCGGTATGTGGACAAGAGGTCATCCCTTACAGGTCATGGTTAGTGGGAGACCATAAAACCCATAGCATATATGTACAAGGTACATGTGAGTGTGTCGATTACTTGAGTGAACTGGGGATTATGCGTTTAATTATTGTATTGGTTCCTTGGGTGAATTAGACTTAAGTGTTGATTATTATATTGGTTCATTGGGTGAGTTGGGTCGTTGTTTACTTCTCATATACTATGTATGCTAGTTCTCGAGTGGACCATGAGTTATATGTGTACTTTTTATATAGGTTCCTTGAGTGAACCAAGCTTATATGTTGACATGTCATATTGAATCTTGTTATAAATCGAACATGATTATTTTCACTATTATTGTTAGGATAGATCCTAAAGTGGTCCAGACTTAATTGCAAGTTTTGGTGTAAACCTGTATTGTCTTTAAACTTATGTACCTAAGACATGGTCGATATATTTTACTGAGTCAAGATTTTTTAGCTTGAAGCCTGGTTGGTAGTAATAGTCTTGGCTTGACTTATTATCTGTGTTGACCAATATTAACTGAATCATTTAATATTGATGAATAAGATTAAGCATTATAAACTTAAGGTAAGGCTACCCGATAGGTGTTTATGTTTGTAATTGTGGCATGTGTATGATTGGTGGTCTATTGGTGATTGAGGTTGAGGCTGGAATGGCGAGATTTTCAATTTCGCTACTTACTTTGACATGACCTTTAATGAATCTAAAGATACTAGGATGTTAATGTATAACCAGAATACTGGAACACGGTTAAGTATTATGTAAGGGTCTTAATCAATGAATTGTTCCAGGTAAGAAAACTTGGGGGATTGAGTATCATAGAACTCATAGATAATTATAGAACGAGGTTAGACTTGGTGAGGTAATGGATAGATGGTGAATAGGATTGAACATGAGAAGGGGAGGTTGTTCTCAATAACAAGGCTAGTAAAAACCAATGGTGTTGAGCAAATAATTATCATGGAAGATCTTTGAGTAAATAACTCACAAGTTGCATATTGATTTTTGGATATTTATGTTATGTCTATGTGATTTAATTCGAACTAACAAATGATGCTTATCAGTACATGTTGTCTATAATGATACTACTCTTGTTATACCCTTTTGGGGTATAATCTAATTGCATAATGAGTAGGTATTTCATGTTTGATACGATAAATATCTCCAACAACTTTTATTCTTGATTTTTATGATGGAAGTTGAGTCATGGGTATTGTTCCTTGTCTTTCATAGGAGCTCTTGTACCTTTTTAGACTAGTTTCTTCGGGGGAAATTTTTAGTTTCATTTAAAGTTCGTAAATCGATTGTAATAAATAAGTTGTTTTATTGTTCTCATTGACTTTCACATATATTTTTAAATGAGCGGTAAGGATTCTCCTAGCTATGTGTATTAGAGTAGGTGCCCTCAGGATTCGAGTAGTTGGGTCGTGACACTAGTGCAACCAACATCCAAATGGATTTTATCCTTGTTACTGGTGGGTGTGGATTGAAATAATCAAGGATTTCTTTTGTCTAAAAACTTTAAGAATAATTCTTTTATTGTATTTGCCATTAGTCCCATTACATTTTATTTTCCTTTCGAAGATTCATTTTTAACCTAAAGATTAATTTTATGGTGGAGGATCAACCAACTCTTAAGTAAGATTGTTCAAGATTAAATCAATCTCTCTATTGATAGCTTCTTTCCAAAAGGATGAGTCCACAGAAGACATGGCTTCTATCATGACCCAATACATGAATCATGATGGCACCAACTAAAACCCACCAGTAGGTCAGTCAACACTGTAACCCGGAGCTAAGGCAATGGGTTACTCTAGTATAAACGTCCGACAAGAGACACAATAGATGAACACAATAACAAACAATAATGTTACACAATAGATAAACAACTACGGATACCAATTCCCATGACCTGGTAATATCAGTACAAGAGCATCTAAGTACGACAATAGGAATTACATCTCAAAGTCTAAAGAGCATTAAATAATCTTTTATACATTTGTCTCGAATACAAAAGATAGAATAAAGAAATAGGGGAAATGGGTGACTCGAACTCCCAGAGCTCACCCTGTCTCTGGAAGACCAACACAGCACGATCCCAACTAAGCGGCGGCAACAAGTAAACGGGTCTGCACCAAAAAGGTACAGAAGTATAGTATAAGTACCAAAACAACAAGTACTCAGTAGGCATCACCAGCTGACTGAGCTAAATCATGACATAAAGGCAATATAAAGCAAGATAATATATCTAAGTCAAGGTATAGAATCAAACCTGAATCATATTCACCATCACTGTACAAAATAACTAATCAACTAGAAAAAAAATATGACATCTTATATCGATACATACCACAACCGTCATATAATATGAATAATCAACACGGAAGTGTTAAAGCAACATATACACAATTACAATCTCATAAACACCAAGTTCAACACACATACTACCCTTAGAGAATAAAGTAAAAGAACTTACCAAGGCGTACCATACCACCGAGAAGTACTCCTAAAAGGAACATAAAGTAAAGAACTCATCACGGCGTCCCATACCACCGGAGAGTGCATCAATAGATCAAATCATCAACGTATAAAGATATATAAATATAACCAACGCACATTTAACCACAATTTCCATATTTCCCTTCAAGTATCATTTGCCAAAATCCATTATCATCATTAATTACCAAAATTGAAATAACTCATACCAAAGTAATCATAATAATTGTCACATAGTCGTTTAGGTATGTATAGTATCAAATACACTCTATCTAGTCATTATGAATTAACCAACGCTTATTATTAGGCTACTAATGTTCTAGCCGTCATAAGGCCTACAATCATTAGCTTAACCAATTTCTTATAATCCTCCATTGGGGAAATAGCAACTAATTATTATACGTTATGAGCCAACATTTACATCTGGTTAAGATGTACAATTAACCCATAGTCATCATTTAACCAAACTCCATTCCTAATTACTATACGTGCACTAATCATCACATAGGAAGTAGATTACATATCATCAAACACACTTATCTATCTAATAAACAACATCTCTTACTAGATATTACCGTAAATCTCTAAGTCAACATTTAGGTATCCAATAGCTTTACCCGCTAGGCATCAATATAACTAGTTATCAACAATGCTAAGTCTATTATCATCATAAGCTGCTTACAACCACAATTATCAGTTACCATAATTTAACTAAAAAAGGTCCACCAACAAGTATTCTAGGTTTCTAGCCAACAAGTAATATAACCACTTAATACATACAACTAGTTATCGTATAACCCTTTTTAGTAGGCGAAATTCTATAATCTATCTATTTATTCAAAACAAATACATCCACTAGGTGATTTCTTGGTTCTACACATGGTTGCACTTACCAATTAGTCCTAACTAAATATTCGGCATATTCCATTTCTATACACTAATTAGAATTAACAAGAGCCATGCCACTTAAACAAGTGATTAACGGTAGAGAATTATAGACTACTTTCCAAGGAAAACATCATATCCCTAATGCACATACGTGCATAATCATACAAGGGCATAACCACACATATACAGATATATATTTATATATGCTTACCATACATAATATCACCATAATCATCAATATATCCTTTGGATTCACCGGGCATCATCATATCATCAATACCTTTTCTGAATTCACCGGGCATTATAATATCATCAATATATCCTACGGCCTTGCCGAGAATCATCAGTGTATCTTGCGGCCTTTGTCGGGCATCAACATAACATCAATATATCCTCCGTCCTGGTCAGGTATCAAAATAGCATTAATATACCCTTCGGATGTACCGGTCATCATAATATCATCAATATATCCTCTGGATGTAACGAGCATCATAATATCATTAATATATACTCCGACTATACCAGGTATCATAATATCATCAATATTTACCATAGCATCAATATTCATCCAATAAATAATATATATTGATGATATTATGATGCCCGATACATCCAGAGGGCATATAGCCAAATCAATAGCAATGCAAGCCCCACGAATAATAGAGTATAAGAAAAGTAAGGGAAAGCATAACATGGTACCTCATAATTTATCATCAATACTTTATGATGGTAAGTGCAAGAACATACATATTCATGTTTTAACAACACTCAATACATTACCAGCTTCACATGATTATTAGTATGATCAATCACAAGCTATGGTCATACTTTCTAGAATCTCCCTTATTAGGCATAATTCACAATACTAGAAAAAGGGATTCTTTGACACAAACATAAGTTTAGTCATTTGAATTGAGCACAATATGAGTAATGGCATAATTCAAGATTCACATAATAAAATAGCCAAAGCTAATTCATAGCATAACCCTAGGTTCAATTTACAAGACTTTCCAATGTTTCCAAGTAATGATAATAGGATATTCAATCGTGTATGCACATTATTTCCAACATCAACATCAAGAATAACCCACTTATTGGGTTTAGCCACTATATTACCATTACATAATCTAGGCGTTTATCAAGTATCTAGGTCACGAATGGAGTTACATAGTTCAAGCTTAAGGCAGGTCAAGTTCCATTTCTAATATCCCAAATTATCTTCTTCAAGACTAACTTCTACCCAAAATTACACTAAGTTATCTAAATCATATCTCAAAGGTTTATCAACCCATGGGGATACAGCCGCCCGAAGACGGGTTAGATGGCGAGCACTAGCAAGTACTCAGGATATGGATAAAATATTTCCAACCTTTAAAACTAATCAACAACCACATGCACACAAATCCATACATATATATATAAACCATACCAGGAAAGAGAGTCGGGTTTAGCATGCATTTAAAACCATTAACCTAGGTATGTGTAGCTCAATTGTCCAGTACCACCCACGGGCTATATGGGTCCAGTGTAACCCCCTAAATGGGCCTCGATGTGAGTAGCCAAACAAACCAGAGATACCATAGGAGTAGGGGATTCCCAAGTACCCTTCGCTCTCCATGATACATATATACAAGTGTAACTTAGGGGATTCCCATATACCCCATTTGGTCATCATGACCAATCCTCATGTCGGCAAATATGAGTTTCTAGTGTCCGTTCATTGGACTCACACCTTCATGATTAGCTATCACAGCCCGCCATTATTGCTCAATTAAAACTGTTACCACATAACCAAGACCACCAATTCATTTATTATTAACCAAGGCTATAAGTAGTGGTATCGTCATACCGACATACCGATTATAGCTTGCGAGCAATGTCCTTATCCAACCTTTTAGAGGAGAAGGGATTCGTATTTACCCATAGATTGCATTATTTAGCTGCTTGGGGAAGTCCTAAGTACCCCACAAGTATGTTCGTTACTTAGTTTGCTTTGTGGATTCCATTGTACCCCCACAAGGCTATCAATTAAGCCAACCATCACAACTAAGACCTTACCATTTGATCATTCCAAACCATTTAGACCATTTATATTATTTAGGATTCTATTAC
This sequence comes from Capsicum annuum, assembly GCF_002878395.1. Lineage (NCBI taxonomy): Eukaryota > Viridiplantae > Streptophyta > Magnoliopsida > Solanales > Solanaceae > Capsicum > Capsicum annuum. The sequence goes on from NC_061116.1 coordinate 76,103,446, forward strand.
CAAGTTATACCATACAGTAGTTTCATTAAAAGTCCAACAATACAGTAAAAGTACTCTCATAGGCATTTCATCAAATATAACGGGGGCATAGTGTTTCCAAAAATAACCAATAACCAATTAACCATTCCCATGCAACCAAGTGTTCAAACCATCATGTTAATACGCAAACCACAAGTAAAAGATATGGGAGAACCATGACCAACCATTAAATTAAAAAACCCCAACATATATTTGAAAACCCGAAACCAAACAAAAATTAAGCCATGAAAACAATTCATAAAACATGCCTTTAGTTGGAACTAACAATGAGGGAGAAATATCTTGCCTTAGATTTCAAAGATGATGGATAGAAATCATATGTAGAAGCCCCAAATTGATCCTCTAGATGAAACCCTAGCCTTTATTTACCCAAGAGCATTAGAGAGAATTGAGAGAGTTTCTAAGTGTTTAAGATTAGAATATTAGGGTAAATAATGTCCCAAAATAGTTATAAGTCATGGGGCCTTAAGAGGTTAAGTGGCAAAATGTCCAGATTAATCCAACCTAAACTATATAAAAATCCTGCAGAAGAGTACAACCATCCCATACCATTTGAACCCCACCGTAAAAGTGGTACCCACCACTCGTACCTTAGGTCTCTCCTTGGACCCCAACACTATCCAATATACGACCATCCAAGCAAGACGTATCCGATTATACGACCTGTACAGTTGAACCATACCCATCATAGAATGGAAATCAAAGAGTATTTGGACACTGTCCACCATACGAGCCAATGGTACAAGTTATACCATATCTTACGGCTCATGGTGAGCCACTCATACTCAGATCCAAGTTAAGTCACCAAGTTTCAGATTAAGTGATGAAAAAACCAAACCATACAAATTGTCACCCATCATACGGCTCATACCCACCCAAGTCATACCCACATCAGAAACCAATGCAACCCACCAACTAACACTGGTGAGCATACGACCAAGACTATACCAATCGTACCCCATCATATGACTAGTACAACCTAGTAGTATGTTGTCCTAAAACCAAAAACCCAGGAAATTTTCTAAGGTTCAAAAACCCAGGGTGTTTGATAAGACCCCATCCAATCTATCTAGATCACAATTATACCACAATAAAGCTCAATCTAACTACAAGTAAGCCTAACCTGCCTTGAGTCCAAATAGCTCAGGAACCAATAATCTTTGCTTTCTCTTTCCTCAAAGATTTTTCCACTAGCCAAGCTATCAATAACATAATCTATTCATTATTACAAAATAACAACACCCATATTGCACCATTGTGCTTTAGGTCAAAAATAACATCAAAAACCCCCAAGTGGGTCCCACATAAGAAGAATAGGTTTTCAAAACCAATCCAACATTCAAATATTATTAGGGAGTTATAACCCTTAAGAAATTAGTGCAAACAACCACATTTGGGGCTAAAAACCAAGCCTCAAACCATTTGGGGTTTTGGGTCTAGAAATCAAGCATTCAACACCAAAATAGAAGGAATCATACCTTAGATTTGATGTTAATCGTGAATACACAAGATATTCAAGCTCCCAATTAACCCACAAGACTCACTTTAAGGATTTTACCCTCTATTAGTATTTGGAGACTCAAAGCAATGGAAGAAAGGGATAATTCTCAGCCAAAAGAGCCTTTAAATAGACCTTGTCTAGATCTCAAGAGGTGAGATCGCGCATACGTGCTAGGCCACAATTACAGCTATCGCGATTGCAGTATGTCCATCCATGACAAATGATAGCTGAAACTTGGAATTTGATTCCAAGCTTCGGCCAACACCTCGGGATGAATCCAAAATCTAAGATGAGCAAACAAGATATGCAACCACATAGATTTAAATATTCCAAATGCATTGGCAAAGTCGGATCTCACATCCGGTGTCATTTTACTAAAGTTTTTTCCCGGTGGTCATAGGGAACCAATGAAGACTTCTAAATAGGGAAATGGTTCTAACAACTAAATGAACTGCCAAGTAACCGATCTATCGATTCAACCAAGTCATAAATGATTTGGGAAGCTTTGGAAAGGTCTATCAAGGAAACTAAGCAGGAATACGAGAAATGCCTTGAAGGATCATTACAATATCCACTACTAAGGAACTTTTATCCCCAAAAGTTAAAATGAAGAAAATACCTGAAGTCTCAAACAAATGAGGATACTGGTCTTGTATCTCACTCTCAATCTCCCAAGTATCCTCTACCACTGGGCAGTGCTTCCACTGAACCTTAACTATAGGAATCTCTCTAGTACACAACTGTCTCACATTACTAGCTAAAATAAGCACGAGCTCCTCCACAAAGGTCAATTGTTCGTCTAACTGGATTGAATCCCATCTAAGAACATGAGACAGATCAGAAAGATACTTCTACAACATAAAGACTTGAAAAATTGGATAAACAGCAGCAAAATCTGTAGGTAAAGGTAACTTATAAGCCATCTCACCAACTGTACGGAGAATCTCAAAAGGACCAATATAACAAGGGTTGATCTTACCCTGTATACCAAATATCATTACACCCCTCACAGGAGAAACACGAAGGAACACACGGTCACCAACTTTGAATCTCAAGGCATAGAGTCTACAATCGATATAGGTCTTCTACCTACTCTGGTAACTCTCAGCCTATCCTGAATTATCCTGACTCTATCCAACGAGTCCTAAAGCAAATCTGTACAATGAAGTCTCACCTCTGAAGTCTCAAACTGTCCTATAAGGAATGATATCTCGTACCATACAAACCCTCAGAAGATGCCATCTAAATACTTAAATGATAATTGTTATTGTAGGCGAACTTTGCCAAAGCTAACTATTGATACCATTGTCCTCCAAAATCCATAACACAAGTTTGGAGCATATCCCAAGCACCTGAATAGTCTGCTCGAACTGACCATCTAGTTGCGGACAAAAGAATATACTTAAATTTACTCGAATACCCAACTCCTTCAGGAATTCTCTCCAAAATCACAAAGTAAATACAGAACCATAGTCTGATATGATAGACACATGAACCCTAGGCAAATGAACTATCTCTCAAACATAAATCTGGGATAATCTCTCAGCATTGAAGGTCATCTGAATAGGAATGAAATGTGCTGACTTGGTCAAATGATCCATAATAACCCAAATACCATCATGACCACAGAAAGCACGAGGCAGCCTACTAATAAAGTCCATAGTAATCCTTTCCCATTTCCACTCGGGAATGGAAAATCTTTGAACAAACCATCTGGACGTTGATACTTATCCTTAACCTGCTGATAACATAGGCAATGAGCCACAAAGTTTTCTATATCTCTCTTCATACCATCCCCTCAGTAATGCTGCCTTAAATTTGTATACATCTTTGCTGTACCGGGATAAATAGAATACCTAGAGCTGTGAACCTCATAAAGAATCGACTAAAATAAGTCATCAAGCTGGGGAACATAAATATAACCCTAAAACCTCAAAATACCCTTGAAATTAACATTGTGTCTCCTAAACTCACCACTAGTCACCTGATCATGTAGAAAACACAACTTCTTATCCTCATACTGACGATCATGAATCTTCTCAAATAAAGAGGACCTCACCTCCACACAAGCCAAAATCCTAGCAGGATCCAAAATATCAAGGCAAACCATTAAATTGGCTAAGGACTGAATGTCCCATACCAAGGGCCTCTGAGGAACTGATATATATGCCAAGCTACCCATACTCACTACTATGCAACTCAAGGAATCAGGTACCACATTCGTCTTATGCAGATGATACAAGATAGAAATATTAGTCCTTTAGTAACTCTATCCACTTAGACTGGCGAGCATTAAGCTCTCATTGGGTCATAAGATGCTGATGGTTGCGATGATCGGTGAAAATCTCACAATACACACCATACAAATAATGCCTCTAATTCTTTAGCATGAAAACTACTGCCGCCAACTCCAAATCATGAGTGGGGTAGTTGCACTTATTCACCTTAAGATTTTTTAAAAGCATAAGCAATAACACAACCTTGCTTTATCAAAATGCAACTAAGACCAACACCAAAATGATCACAAAATACGGTGAATCCCTCACCCTCAACTGGAAGATCTAACACTGGAGCTGAAGTGAGGAAATCCTTGAGCTTTCCAAAGCTTAACTCACACTCCTCGAGCCATCGGAAAGGAACTTCTTTTTGAGTCAATCTAATCATAGAAACTAAAATAGTAGCAAAGCTCTCAACAAAGTTCCTATAATAACCGCCCAAACCAATATAACTGCGAACCTCAGTCTGAGACGTGGGCCTAGCCCAATCACAAATTCACCAAAATCTTAGACGGGTCTACCATAATATCCATTTTGGATACATATCCAAGAAATGACACTGACTCAAGCCAAAACTCACACTTAGAGAACTTGACAAAAAGCATATGGTCTCTGATGGTCTGGAGCACAATCCTTAAATATTGCATGGTCTTTACTACTACTCGAATATAAAAGAATATCTTCAATGAACACAATGACAAAGGAGTCTAGGTACGATCTGAACATATAGTTCATCAAATCCATAAATGCAGCTGGGGCATTAGTCAGCCCAAAAGAGATCACCAAGAACTCATAATGACCATAACAGTTCTTCAAGGCTTTCCTCGGTATATCCTTAACTGATGATAATCGAACCTCAAATCTATCTTAGAAAATAGGATTGTGCCCTGAAGCTAGTCGAACAAATCATTAACGCTAGGCATAGGATAACGATTCTTCACCATCACCTTGTTAAGCTGCCTATAGTCAATACACATGCTCATTGAACCATCTTTATTCTGTAACAGTCAAAACAAGGGCACCCAGCGGGGACATACTCGATCTAATAAAACCCTTAGCAAGAAGATCCTAGAGCTGAGAATTCAGCTCCTTAAGCTCAGCAGGAGCCATACAGTAAGGTTCCATAAAAATAGGTTGGGTGTCAGGCTCAAGGTCAATAGCAAACTCAATCTCACGGTCAAGGGGAATACCAAGCAAGTCGGTAGCAAACACATCAGAAAACTCATACACAATAGAAACAGAGTTAAGCGATAGACTCTCTACATGAGTATCATATACATAAGTGAGATAAGACTTGCAACCCCTTGATATAAGCCTTCTAGCACAAATATAAGAAATAATCTATGTCGGCTCGTGGCTAACTGCTCTCTGCCTTAATACTAGGGGTACATCGGACATGGCTAAGGTAATGATCTTTGCAAAACAATTCATTACCACATTATAGTGGGATAAACAGTATATGCTCAAAATTACATAAAAATCTAACATATCCAGAATAATAAGATCAGAATAGGTATCAACATCAGTAACTATCATAACACATGATCTGAATACTTAATCCACTACTAAAGAATCACCCATGGGAGTAGAAACGTACAATGGCACAGATAATAAAACACTATTCAAGTCCAACCGTGGTGCATAATAAGTATATATATAAGAATAAGTGGATCTAGGATTAAATAAAGCAAGGGCTGACTTGCGGCACACCAAAATCATGCTACAACTACAACATATGAAGTGCTAGCCTTAGCTCTAGCACATACTGTATACAACTGACCATGCCTGCTACTTGGCTGGGCACCTGACCAACCTCATGTCCTGCCTACCTAAGTAGCACCTCGATTACCCTGGTAACCACCTCTACAACCTTATAAACCACCTCAACCTAAGGGATAAACTGCCCTAATAGGAGTAGCACCCTGGGCTAAAACAACCATCACCCCATGACTAGGGCATTCTCTAGAGAAATAATCGAAAAGCCCATAAGTAAAACAAGAATTGCGAGCAGAACCAGAACACACAGATCCAGCTAAACTGGGGAAACCACCACATTTAATGTGGCCTACAAATGAACCTCTCAAAGAATGATCACCTTCCTTACCAAGGTGACCACTAGTACCAAACTAACCTCCATCAGTGGTCTGAAAAACTGGCTGAACTGGTCGACTAGTCAGACTCTGAGGCTAAAAAGATGGACGTAGAGGATGCCTAACATAAGAAGTACCACCTCTAAACTAGGAACTACTACAGCTCCCACCAAATCTGCCTTGATACTTAGGCCTTTTATCATGGCCCTCACGATGTATATCTTCTATCACTCTAGTATAATCAGAAACCTCAGCAAAAGTCCTACCCGAAGCGACTAGACTCTGAGTAGCCATCTGAACAGGAAGTATTAATCCTCTCACAAAGCAGTCAACTATCTCATACTCAGTATCCAAAATAAAGTCGTATGCCTGCCAACTCATGAAAATGGGCCTCATACTTGATGACTGTCATAGAACCCTGCTCTAATCTAGAGAACTAATCTCTTAATTGATCCCTAAGACTGCATGGCATATACTTCTCCAAGAACATCTCTAAGAACTGAGTCCATAAAAGAGGAGAAGATCTAATTGGCCTCGAACTAATAAAACCTCTCCACTAGTGTCAGTCAAACAAATCCAACAAAAATATGGTGTAATCTACACCACGAGTCACAACAAGGCCTAAACCACAAAGCCTATCCTCACAGTTAGTCAGAAACTCAAATGCATCCCCTCCAAAAGCACCAGAAAATTAAGGTGAAACCAACCTTAAGAACCTAGTCAGCATATTTCGCTCCTCGATAGACATAGCAGGTTGGGTCATAACTGGTTGAGCGACCACCAGAGAAACAACTGCCAATATAGGAGGATCCTCAACTCTAGGATTTGTAGATGCACCCTGTACTCTTACCCTAGTAGTCGGCAAACCATCAACAATACCCAATAGCTGAACCAAAGCATCTTTAAGCAATGAAAAGGGAATAAAACCTAGTGGATCCTGGGCTAATCCCTATCCCATCGTTAGCTGTGGCAGAGGAATCTCTTGATCAGGTGCAGGAATGGGGTTTTAAGGAGGCCCATCTTGATCTCTAACTGGGGACATATCATGAGACTAGATCTCGGGACCCTCCTTACGCGTAGTTGTAGCACACATCCTGGGTATCTATGAAAGAGTAAAGTCAAGAAAATATCCTACAAATCAACATAGACTCTTAGCATGATATGAGTGAAAGAATTAAAGGACTCCTATGAATGTCCCATAGCCTCTCGAATATAGAAAACAAATGTCAATGTTTCGATCTGTAGGACTCTATTAGACATTTGCTCATATACCGATAATGTTGGTAAAACCTAACTCTAATACTAATTTGTCACGATCCAATTCATGAATCGTGATGAACACCGTAACCCAGAGCTAAGGCAATGGGTTACTCTGGTAGAAATGCCTAACAAGGGCCACAATAGATGAACAAAATAACAAACAATAATGTTCCACAATAGACAAACAACTATGGATACCAATGCCCATGACCTGGTAATATCAGTACGAGAGCATCTAAGTTCGACAATAGTAATTATATCTCAAAGTCTAAATAGCCTTAAATAGTCTTATACATTTGTCTTGAATACAAAAGACAGAATAAAGAAAGAGGGGAAATGGGTGACTCAAACTCCAAGAGCTCACCTTATCTCTGGAAGTTCAACACAGCACGATCTCAACTCAGTGGCAGTGACTAAACTCGAGTCTACACTAAAATGGTATAGAAGTATAGTATAAGTACAAAAATAATGGGTACTCAGTAGGCATCATCGGCAGAATGAGATAAATCATGATTTATAAGCGATATAAAGCAGGATAATATATCAAAGTCAAGGTACAGAATCGAACCTGGATCATCTCCATCATCACTGTACAAAATAAATAATCAACTAGAACAATAATACGATATATCATATCGATACATACCATAACCTTCATATAACATGAATAATCGATTCGGAAGCGTTAAAGAAACATATACACAATTATAATTGCATAAGCACCAAGTTTAACATACATACTACCATTAGAGCATGAAGTAAAAGAACTTACCACGGTGTCCAATACCACCGGGAAGTACACCCAAAAGGAACATAAAGTAAAGAACTCATAATGGCATCCCATACCACCAGAGAGTGCATTAATAGATCAAATCATCAACGTATCAAGATATATATAAATATAACCAATGCACATTTAACCACGGTTTCCACATTTCCCTTAAAGTATCATTTGTCAAAATCCATCATCATCATCAATTACCATAATTGAAATAACTCATACCAAAGTAATCATAATAATAGTCACATAGCCGTCTAGGTATCTATAGTATCAATACACTCTATCTAGTAATTATGAATTAACCAAGGCTTATTATTAGGCTACTAATTTTCTAGACGTCATAAGGCCTACAATCATTAGCTTAACCAATTCCTTATAATCCTCCATTAGGTAAATAGCAACTAATTATTATACGCTATGAGCCAATATTTACATCTAGTCAAGATGCACAATTAACCTATAGTCATCATTTAACCAAAGTCCTTTCCTAGTTACCGTAGGCGCATCAGTCATCACATAGGAAGGGGATTACATATCAGCAAACACATTTATCTATCTAATAACCAACACCTCATACTAGTTAGCATCATATATCTCTAAGTCAACATTTAGGCATCCAACGGCATTACCCACTAGGCATCAATATCACTAGTTATTAACAATGCTAAGTCTATTATCATCATAAGCCGCTTACAACTGTAATTATTAGTAACCACAATTTAAATAAACATGGTCTGCCAACTAGTATTCCACGCTTCTATCCATCAAGTAATATAAACAACTAGTTATCACATAACTTATTTTACTAGGCAAATATAATCTATCCATTTATTCAAGTCAAATACATCCACTAGGTGATTACTTGGTTCTACACATGGTTACACTTACCAATTATTCTTAACTCAATATTTGGCATATTACATTTCTATTCACTAATTAGAATTAACAAGAGCCACACCACTTAAACAAGTGATTAATGGTAGAGAATTATAGACTTAATGGTAGAGAATTATAGACTACTTTCCAAGGAAAACATCATATCCCTAATGCACATACGTGCATAATAATATAAGGGCATAACCAAACTTATACATATATAAATTTATATATGCTTACCATACATAGCATCACCATAATCATCAATATATCCTTTGAATTCATCGAGCATCATTGTAACATCAATACCTCTTTCGAATTCACCAGGCATCATCATATCATCAATATATCCTTCGGCCTTGTCGGGCATCGACATAGCATTCAAGCATCAACATAAGATCAACATATCCTCCGGCCTTGTCGGGCATCAACATAGCATCAATATACCCTTTGGATGTATGGGGCATCATAATATCATCAATATATCGTTTGAATATCCCGGGCATTATAATATCATCAATATATCCTCCAGATGAACCGGGCATCATAATATCATCAATATTCACCATAGCATCAATATTCATCCAAGCAATAATATATATATGTATATAACTAATTCAATATCAAGTACAGGCCCCACAAACAATAGAGTGTAAGAAAAGTAAGGGAAATCATAACATGGTACCTTACTATTTATCATCAATAATTTAAAATGGTATGTCCATGAACACATATATTCAAATGGTATGAACACTCAATGCATTACCGGCTTGACATAATTATTAGCATGATCAATCCCAAGCCATGGTCATACTTTTTAAAATCTCCCTTATTAGGCATAATTCACAATACTAGCAAAAGGGGTTCTTTAACATAAATCTAAGTTTATTCATTAGACTTGATCACAATATGAGTAATGGCATAATTCAAGATTCACATAATAAACTAGCCAAAGCTAAGTGATAGCATAACCCTGGGTTCAATTTACAAGACTTTCTAACATTTTCCAAGTAATGATAATAGGTTATTCAATCATGTATGCGCATTATTTCCAACATCATCATCAAGAATAACCCACTTATCTGGTTTAGCCGCCATATTACCATAGTATAATCTAGGCGTTTATCAAGTATCTAGGTCACTAATGGAGATACGTAGTTCAAGATTAGGCCGGTCAAGTTCCACTTCTAATATCTCAAATTATTTTCTTCAAGTGTAACTTCTACCCAAAATTATACTAAGTTATATTAATCATATCTCAAAGATTTATCAACCCATACTAGTTCTATAGGACAATTCTACCTTAAGTGCTACTATTAAGTCATCCAAGCACCTAAAGTCAATTTACAACTTTACAACTAGACCAACGCACTAATAAGGTGAGTGAGTAAAGTCACTCCTTCTAACTAGGGCAACTAGATCATTCTCATGCTACTCATGAGATAACAAGTTCAACTAGCCAAGGTTTTTTAGACTATAAGTCAAATATCACACTTAACAAGTTCAATAGCCTAAATGTCTCAACTAATCCAAAGCAATACTATTTCCATTTCAACGTCTAAGATCCTGCCTAATCTTATCAAGATATCACAATTATGCCACAATAAATCTCAATCTAACTACAAGTAAGCCTAACCTACCTTGAGTCCAAATATCTCACGAACCAACAATATTTGTTTTTCCTCAAAGCTTCTTCCATAAGCCAAGTTATCAACAACAATCTATGCATTATTATGAGAATAAAAACACCCATATTGAACTATAATGCTTTAGGTCTAAATTGACACAAAAAAAACCCAAGTGGGTCCCATATATGAAAAATGAATTTTTGAGACCAACCCAACATTCAAATATCATTAGGGAGTTATAACCCTCAAGAAATCTGTGCAAATAACCACATTTGGGGTTAAAAATCAAGCCTCAAGCCATTTGAGATTTTGGGTCTAGAAATTAAGAATTCAACACCAAAATGGAAGAAATTCTACCTTAGAGTTGATGTTAATCGCGAATACACAAGCTCTTTAAGCTCCTAATCAACCCACAAGACTCACTTTAAGGATTTTACCTTCTATTAGGGTTTGAGGACTCAAAGTAATGGAAGAAAGGGCCAATTCTCGATCAAAAGAGCCTTTAAATAGACCTTGCCCAGCTCTTTGGAGGTATGATCATGCATACGTGCTAAGCCGCAATAACGTCCATCGCGATCACACTCAACCCACTACGATCGCGATATCTCCAACCTTGACAGACGATAGCTAAAACTTGGAATTTAATTCCAAGCTTTAGCCAATGCCTCGTGATGCATTTGGAATATAATATGAGCAAATGAGATATGCAACCACATAGATGTCGACGTTTCTGAGGCATTGGCAAAGTCGGATTTCACATCCGAAGTCGTTTTACTAATGTTTTTGCTCAGTGGTCATGGAGAATCAATGAAGAATTTTAAATAGGAAAATAGTTCTAACAACCAAACGAACTGCTAGGTTATCGAACTATCGGTTCCAGTAAGTCATAAATGACTTGGGACAGCTATAGGAAAGCTCTATCGGTGGAAATAAATAGGAATATAAGAAATGTCCTGAAAAGTCATTACAACTTCTTTGAATGTTTGAGGCTCATTTTCAAGAAGCAATGTTACAAAATTTGATTCAAAGGGAGTAGATATCATTTTACGTTTATTACGACTTGGATTATCTTTGCTAAGTACATTCTCCTTTAGTTCTTCTTGAGGTTGTTTAGACCCTTCACTAGATAACACATATCTTATTTTATACAGATAAATATGTTCAAAGAACTCAGTTTTATCTGATTCAATTATCGTATTATCATTAATATTAGGATATCCATATTTGTGAGCCAAAAATTGAGATGCTTTACTATTTGTAAAATATCCAATAAAAACACAATCCACGGACTTTGATCCTATTTTATAAATTTAAGAGATATAAACTTGGACTTTAACTAGATACCCCCATACTTTGAAATATTTTAAGTTAGGTTTTATTTCTTTTTATTTTTCATATGAAATAGATTATGTCTTGTTGTTGGGCATTCAGTTGAGTATTCGTTTGCTGTAAGGATAACTTTTCTCCACAAGTTTTGCAGTAAATCAAAACTTATAAATAAGACATTCATCATTTCCTTCAACATTTGATTTTTTTTCTTTCTATAATTTCATTGGACTGAGATAATTAAGGGGCATTAGTTTGATGGACAATTTTATTTTTCAAAATATTTTTGCAAAAGGAGATTCATACTCTCCATTCCCATCACTTCTTATTATTTTTATCTTTTCATCTAACTTATTTTCAACTTCAGGTTTATATTGCCTAAATACTTCAATTGTTTCATTCCTACTGTTCAACAAATAAACATAACAATATGCATGCAATCATCAATAAAAGTGATGAAATACTTTTTTTTACCGTGATATAGTGTTGCCTTCATATCACAAATATCTGTGTGAATCACTTTTAAGAGACTGAAATTTATTTCAACGGACTTATAAAAATGCTTAGCAAACTTAGATTCAATACATGTTTGTCTTTGTGATTTACTGAACTCATAGTTAGGCAAAACTTCTAAACTACTATGTGATTTCGATATCGCCGAATTTCTACTTGACCCTTTTCTGCAACCTTTTTATCCTTTTTGGTCCACAAATGTACAATGAGATCTTTGAGATTGTTCTCATTGCATTTGTGTTTCAGATAATTTTGAAGTTCTTTCACAAAAAAGATGGCTTCTCTAAGTATTGCAGTCACTTAAAATGCATCATTCACAACTAAATCCATATCAAAGGTCAAGTATTAAGAACATTCTTAAAATGTTTACCCAAGATATTATGTAAGTTAATACCTTTAGCAAGGAGATCATAGATATACTTGCAATTCCGGAAATTTGGTATAACAACCTTCTTTACAAAAAATAGGTCAAATTGTGGGGGTTAATTTTAAAATTTGCAGGGATTTTAAATCCCCACAAATTTTAATTCTGGGGGTTTCCAAAACCGCCACAATATGAGCCGTCACAATCAATTTGTGACAATTTTTTTCTAACCACCATAGTTAATTTGTGGCGATTATTTTGCGACGATTGCCCCCCGTTACTCTAAATTTAATTTTTTTCATAATAAATTTTATTTAAAAATTGCGGTGGTTTAAAACCTCCGTAATTTTTTTTTCTTTTTTTTTTAATTTAATGGGGCCCATCAATTTTCAATAACTAATTATAGATTCTAATTTTAGCTCAGATGTAATTGTTCATTTAGGCATAACCTACAATCCAATATTTGTTCAATTCATATATCATTAACACAACATGATTAATTAAACATTGTAATTGATAAGCATATCAAAAATACATTAAACATTAAACTTAAAAATTAAATTTTCAACATTAACATCTTCAAAGTCCAAATTTTTAACATTAACTAGTATCTTCAAACCCCAAAATCAAATTTAAACACAAAACCTTCAATATTCTAAGATTCACTCCAACCACACAATTACATCATCATAATTGAATATCCTAGATAATTTGTAATGAAATCAACGACTGTCATTAGGATCACTATCATCAGGTGATCTCCTTGCATTCATGGGCGAAATGGGTCCACTAGCTGCATTACTTGGCTACATAAAAATACAAAGTATAAAAATCAATCAGATAAATTTTCATGCGTTATTATAGAACATTTATATCTGCGTACAACTAAAAACATCGTCGATATGATTCATTTGTTTTCTTCTATTTTCCTATTAGCAGAAGTTGTTCTGTAATCTCTAATCACAATGGTAATGCTCAACATACAATAAGTCCCATCTCAAACTCATACTTTTATGTGTATTTTTGTGCATCTGTGGTATTTTCTCTTCAGTTCCAAATATTGTGCTTTCCTCAGATTTTAAAATTTAAAGAGAAATCAACAACTCAGAAACATGTTTGAAGCAGATTTTGAAATTTAAAAGCTATTCTCCTAGAAACTAGATAATTTCTATTAGCAAACAGATAACAACAACAACATCACAGTGTAATCCCACAAGTGGAATTTGGGAAGGGTAAAATGTACGTGGACCTCACCACTATCTCTACCGATTATTTCTAATGGACCCTCGGTTTAACTAATACCTGCCAAACTATCTGAAAAAAGGGATACAAATATGGTCTATGGTCAAACAGATATTTGGCAAAAATTTCAAATATGTGATTCCAAAACATATGGCCAAATGGGTCCTTAGATGATTGAAAACAAATCAACTTGAAATGGGAGAAACAATATAACAGGCAAAAAATTTATCTGAATTACACGACTATACACTCAAGTAATGTCTGTCACTTGTGCAGTAACCAAAAAGGGCTAGAGGTTGCGTCAACTTAGCACATAACTGCAACCATTAATTGTGTTTGGCACAATTATACACCTTTTTTGCACATGGCTTTGCAAGTGGCTAAAATATCTACTGCATATTTGCTACATAAAGGATAATAAATTAGGGGTAAAGAAGCTCCTTAGATCTTCCTAGGGTTGGTCACAACACAAAAAAAAAAGAACAATTTGGAGAAGTAGTTGTATGTTCAACACTTTAAAATACAACACTTTAAAGCAAAATGTTAATCAATTGACCAACTATTGGTCAATCTATCTCAAACTAATTAGATTTGGATATATGAATCCTCAACTCAGTTCCACAATGTGGGACCTACTTTATCCCAATACTGAATAATAATTTATCCTTTAAGAATATGAGTAAGATTTTTGTATCCCTCAATGAAAATACTGTAATCTTTTTCAGAGAATATTTTCAAAAAATCCTAGAGAATTAGGCCTTTGAAACTAACAAATTTAAGGTAAACAATTGTTGGAAAGACAATGAATTTGCCATTGTAGGAAAACTGATAGAACAAACTCCAACGGCAACCTCAAGGCTGCATCCAGAAAACTTTATCCTCTTATGTTCATTGACACAGTTAGTACAATGAGAATTGGTTACTATTTTCCGTCGTTTTAAGCATTCGGTAAAACTCTTTGGAGAGCTAAAATGCTTGCAACTAAATGATACACGTATCTTTGACCCAATCCAAGAATATCCTAGGACAAAGAATGCATTTGCACCAAACAATTTCCATAAAATCTAGATACATTAGTACTCTATGTGGTTTTTTTCTTGTTACGAGCCATAAAATTGATATTTCTTCAATTAAGCCACCAAGATACATCTAAACATTTTTAAGACTTTCGATGCCAAAGCTTTAATACCACTCTCTGAACCACAGGATTTGACAACCTAGAGAATTTCTATATTATCTAGTATTTTGAGTCTTTTAAGGGAAACATAAGTTACCCGGTAGCTTAAACCTAAAAAAGGGAAGAGATGAGGAACCTGGGAACCTCCAATGTCTCATTTTTATAAGGAAAGGTAAAGGATTCATTGATGAGCATCTAGAAGATGCAAAGTTGTAGAAAAGAAATTAAATCATGTAACTGTATAGTGTCACTTTATCTCCTTACAAAGTATACCTTTATGGGTGTCAAGATTCTCTTTGAGGTGTCTCTTGAAGAGGGGAATAAACTAAAAGTATACCTTGAACAATAGAACTTATATGTTTTTATCAGTGGCAGACTCTTGACAATCTAGCCAGATAGTCTTGAACATAGGCTGAACGAGAAGCTACTGGGACTGAACTTGGGCATTTTCAACGACTTTATTTATTCAGTCAGGATAAGAATGCTCACTATTGAGACATTCAATCCTACCCGGCTATTAGAAATAGTTAGATGTGAAGATACAAGCAGAATCAGCATGTACGTGGTTATTGACTATTACCACATACATTCTAATGATTGACCATCAAATTAGTTCTGGAAGAGTACGATTTTAAAAAGATAACAGGAACGGCGGTGTAAGACACTGAATAAGAAAAAATTCAACTACCCTTGCATGATATCTATCTGTACGTGTCGTGAAGATGCAAGCATTAGGCATGTTACATAGTTATTGACTATTATCATATGCTAGTTATTGACTATTATCACATGCACTCTAATGAGTAACCACCAAATTGACTCTAGAGGAATACATTGAAAAAAGCAACAATTCTGCCCATTGGTGACTTGACAAGATCCAGAAAAAGAAACAGAACCATCAATAGACACTCCTCACTGAAGCATGTATGAGATGATGTACTCTTCGGCAAAAGTAGAAGGATAGGAGGCATGGAAGAAGAATAAAGATGAGATAGCCATCTTCACTTATTAATATACTAAAAACCAAGATCCTAGTTTCTTAACCAAACTTCAAGAAAGATTTGAAGAGCTGAATGGGAAAACTAGGGTACTGGCTTTTGACCGTATTCGCAAAGACAGACGGGCTATAGCAGTTGGAACTAAATAAAAGGTACAGCGGCAAAAAATTATTGCAATAGCCAAAGCAATACTTCTGCATAGCCCCTACCGCTTAAAAGGACTTGTCACCCTGCCACCACCGAAAGAAATATATTCAAGGATCCTCCACTTGGTCAACAATGGCAACCAGTTTCTTGAAGTTTTAATTACAATGATCCACAAAGCACACAATTTAAGCAGGTAAAGACAGAAGTAGAGCTCACCTTTATGTCACTGCCTCAGAAGAAAATGTACTCATAAATTTTGTCACTAGGAGATATATGAGGTCCATCCTTCTTTCGTCCTTCTGTTCCATAAGATTTCATTGGACCACAAACAGATGACTCATGTGTCATAAATGTACGCGATAAGAAGCTAAGAGTTCAAGATGAAACAAGTAAAATATACCTCTAAATAATTAAATAATATTAATTTAGCCAAAATACACAATAGTTGTTAATGCAAAAAGGCAATAAGAAAATGGCAAGCCATAAAATTCAGGTACTAGAGAAGTCCATAATGTTTGTTATAACACAAGGAGACACTAACCACAAGAGGCGCTAGCTTATCCATGTTAAAAATGGAAGAGCGTAGGCTTAAAATACTTGTTGGAGAAGTAATTTATCTTCTTTTGAACAAATTCTTCTTGTAATTCAAATCAAGCTTTTATTTATTTACTCTGTCCATCAAGGCTAGGACAGATGAGAAGAATCACCTAGTTTTTTGGTCTCTAGCCACACTCTTCAAATTATTAACCCTAACACCGTAACATTGCTTCAGAAAGTCCTTTTTTTTTCCTTTGACAGATCTATATCGATATTCTCTTTCAAGTATTCAACTCCAAACAACATAAACTAATAACAAACATAAATAAACATGATCATGATAACGCAGTTTATTCACACACTGTATATAATTCAAATTCTCAGCTCATACAACTAACAAACAATTTCATTTTTTCACTTCGCCATAACATATTTTCCTTTGACAGATCTATATCTACTTTTCTCTTACAAGTATCAAACTCCAAACAATAGAAAATAATTACACAACACAAATAAACATGATCATGATAACACGGCCTATTCATACTGTATAATCCAATTTTTCAGCTTATACAACACGTAAACAATCTCAAAAAAAATTGTTTTGCTTCATTCACCTAAAACTCTGATACACAAAAACTCACACCAAAAGTATTACACATTCACAAAACTAACAATCACACAACATTTCTCCTGCAATTTTTTATGAATAAAATAAAACTTTGATAATCAGGAAAAACTAACAATTACACAACACATATAAACATGATCATGATCACACTGTATAATTCAATTCCCAGCTTATACAACACGTAAACAATCTCAAATTTTCTTTTCGTTTTGCTTCAATCACCTAAAACTCTGATAACACAAACACACACACCAAAAGTATTAATTATACATTCACAAAATTAACAATTAAACAATATTTTTCTTGCCATTTTTCATAAATAAAACAAAACTCTGATAATCACAAAAAACTAACAATTTCACAACATTTTTCTGCCATTTTCTTTCTCCAAATAAAAATTGAAATAGAGTGTGAGGCGAGTTTTGTGTATTACTGTTACAAAGACCGATGGTGGATTCAGGAGCATCAAGAGGGAACAAAAGACCTTCATAATGAATATCAGACTTTGTAATCAAGCAAATGAGACTCCCAATGTATGAGTTGGATGCCTTAGAGGCCGCCGCGTTGCCATTATTAACCAAATTTATGTGATTTTAGAAAACTAAAACACTAATGAATCATTGTTTTATACTGCAGGACAAACCAAAAAAAAAGAGAAACAATTAGGAAAAAAGTGTTGGCAAATAGGTATTTCAATACTCAAACAAGTTGAGTCTAGAGAAATTACCTTAAATTATGTATTTCAACACTCGAATTTGCATTCAATTTGGAAAATATCTGAAGGGCGGCCCTTATAACGTTTCCCACCTTCATTAACAATAGTCAATCGATTAGAAAATAATAGGATTGAGAGGTTGTAAACAAAAATAAATTTGGCCCTTACCATCTACCACAGGAAGCTGGCGATTAGAAAATGGTTTTGGGAAAAAAATTGATTTGGGGGAAAATTTGAGAGGGAAATTTTAGAAAAATGGAGGCAACACTAAAGTAATTAACATCCTGCTATTTTTTTAATGGATAGCGGGGGGTTTAAAACTCCTGCAAATATAAATTTTTTAACGGTATGTGATTTAACCACCATAATTAATATAATTTTACGGAGATTAAAATAACCCCCACAAATAAAGCTCTATAATTATAATAATCAATATTTCGATATTTTTTTTAATAGATAGCGGAGATTAAAACCCCTGCAATTGATATAATTTTGTGGGGATAAAATAACCCCCACAAATAAACCTTCACAATTTGACCTATTTTTTGTAGTGATACCGACTACCATTTTGAAGTGCATAAACTTTATAACTATGAACTTCTTCAAACCAACATCCTTTGTTTTGTACTTTTTTTTTCAAAGCATCCTAGAGTTTTTTAAGGCTTACATATTACTATAAACACTGTACAAATCATCTTGTAATCCGGTTGGGATATAGTTCTTACAGAGAAAATTTGAGTGCTTCCGGACGTCAATCACTACGAAGAGTTCGTTATTTGAAGTTAATTCTGACAAGACTAGAATACTTTCACTAATGAACTTCTGCAGACTCAAAAGTTGTCAAGTAGAAGAACATCTTTGTTGTCATCTCTTGAGATCTACATCATAAAATCTTCGTAATTTCTCTGTCGATGCCATGACAGAAGCAGCATTTGAATGACTTGAAGAAGCAGTATTTATTGATACAACATTCACTATTTCATTGTTGACTTTAGTTTCATTAGTCATTTTGTGGTCACAATTAGTCAAACAACTTAATATCTTAAAATACTAACAATAAAAAATTAATCTTCTCCTCATTTCCCTTTCACATTTCAACATATAACCCAAGATAATATTCATTGGGGTTTCATTACATATTAACTAGCCTCCAGTATTTAGGAGAAGAATCCTTGAAATTTTAGCAGGATTATTTTACATTCTTCACCAATTGTAAATATTCGTACAACCTTACAAACACAAGATTTTGATATTAAACACCTTTATGACTTTCCTAACAATCTTGGGTGTGTTTGGTATGAAGGAAAAAAAATTCTAAAAAATGTTTTCCAATTTTCTCATGTTTGGTTGGCTTACAAATTTTGAAAAATATTTTTCAAATTAACTTATTTTCCTCAAATCTAAAGAAAATGATTTCCCTTCAAAAGGTAAGAAAAATATTTTTCAAAGCATTCTTTCAACCTCACTCTTGAGTTAAAATATACTACAAGAAAAACAGCCTATAAGGAAGGGAATATGGTCCCAGAAAGTCTAAATCTTGTCCCAATTGGTCTTTTAGGACCAGAAAAATCCAATCGCGTCCCGTACTAATAGGCTCCACCGCTAAAGGTCATTAGCGACGAGTACAATAAACCGGTCCTTAAAATCTTTTTGCGGCGAAAAAAAACTGGTCGTAATTGCCTTTTAGCAACGCTATATCTTGTTCCAATTGACTAACTACCCGGTCTTAATTATTCTTTTGCGATGAGCAATCTTGTCCCAAATAGACTAACTACCTCGTCGTAATTATCTTTTTGCGATGGTACTTCTCATCCCGAATAGACTAACTAAATTATCATAATTATCTTTTAGCAACGATATATCTTGTCTCAAATAGATTAACTACCTCATCGTAATTATCTTTTCAAGACGGTATTTTTCGTCCCAAATAGACTAACTAAGTGGTCATATTTATCCTTTAGCGACGAACAAAATTCTTTTCCTAGATCAACATTTAAGGACGAGCAACATCTTGGTCCTAGATTAACCTTTAAAGAAAAGCCACATTCTAGTTGTAGATCAACCATTAAAGACGAGCAACATCTTATTCTATATAAATATTTAAAGACAAGCAATATTTTTAGTCTCTAATTGACCACAAATGAACCTAATATCACAAAATAATAAATTTTATCAAATAAATACCGAATTGCTATCGAGAATCTCGATACAAAAACATGATATAATTAGAGATCAGAAAACTTAGTTAACATCCCATGATATTAGTTTCAATATTTGTTTCGCAAAAAAAATAGTTATCATCCCGATCGAGCTAGAGTATGATATCAAATTTTCCATAACATTTGAATACACAGCAAAAAAATAATCAAGTAACTCTTGTTTCTATTGTTTAAGGCATCAGCTTTCAGTTCAAATTGCCAGCTTCCATCACAGGGCCAAAAAATAATCAAGTCCTCGACATTCAGTTCCTACTGTTTCACCCAAATCAAATAACTCCTGCAACAATAAAGCAAAAATTTAGTACATCGTTTCGCCTCATATGCTCGACATAAATCAAGTAAGTGAATATATCAAAGTATCAAACTTAATTTTTAGACACTTCAGACAGAGATGAAGTAACAAGTATTGCCAAATATGTACATCATATCTTCATACTAAGCATAATCAAA
>NC_061116.1:76127215-76142460 GCF_002878395.1 Capsicum annuum
TTCAGCAGTTAACAAGAGAACGAGTTCAAGAGTATACACTTTAATGGATTGCATCTATTATACTTCAATAAGAAAAAAAAACTACAGTCAGAGAAAGAAAATGGGCAATGGAAGGTAAATGACCAGTGGCAGACTTAAAGGAGAAGGAAAACCAAAAACCAACAACAAAAAAAAAAATTAACAACTGCAATACCAGCAAAAAACATATAAATCCAAAGGTCCACAAGCTTCTCGGAATGCAGATGTGTGTGCTCAAAAACAATAAAAAGAAGCTGGATTTGAGAACCACGGGTATTCTTTCTCCCCAATCCTGTGATCTCGATGGTTGTGTGACTGATTTTGTGCATGAATCCGACGATGGTGTGGCTGATTTTGTGCAAGAATCTGGTGGTGTTGAATTATAACGCTTAGAATTCAATTTAAAGTTCAAGATTTTATGGTGATTAACCTTAAAAGACATAAAAATGCTCTTGTAATTTTATTCCTTGCAGGATCAATGTGATGTTAGTTTAAATGGAGCTATTGACCAACCTTTGATGGTCTTATTTATTTAAAATAAAACCTCAAAGAGATTGTTCATCTAGTTCCTAAAGTTGAAATTAGTTGACAAGGCTGCTTATACCTAGTTCTATTTTATTACTAAAGATCAAAAAAAAGCTAACCAAGGAACATAAGTTTGACAATATCTGTCTGTACGGTAGAGTGTAATAGTAAATCGCAAAATTCTAGGGAAAGAAAAAATAACAAGAGCTACTAATAGTACAAGTTCCATCATTTCTTAAGAAAGAAAAAAAGAAAAATGAAATTACAGAAAGGATGGATCAGTTTTTATTCCAAATTACTCACAACTAGAGGAATAATAGACAAGAAAGTTTTAAATGGAATATGAATCCACTTACATATATCCCTGTCCGCAGCAACACTGGCAATTCTAGAAAATGTACTACATGGAAAGAAAAGAGATTTAGTACCTGCATAATAAATCTGCCATTAACTGGGATTATCTTGATATTGCACCTGATATAATGATATCATCCTAAAATAATGAAACAGGTAATTTTGTAACTTCAAGGAAGCTCTCATTTGGTGTCATAACAAATCATCCTCCCTTCGTGACCACGTTCATATGAAAATATATGAGTCATGCACTAATTGATTTAAGTATTTTAATTGCAGAGGTTATTAGACATGGAATGAAAGACACGAACACCAAATTTAAGATGCAGTATCTATTCTCACTGATCTTCAGATGACAACATCATTTGTGAAGTGTGTCTTAACTAACTAAATGATTATCACGCGTTAGAATATGCCAAATATCAACATTCCAAAGTCAAAGCTCGTAATTTTTGTAGGAAAAAAAGGAATAAGAGCAATTACTTGGACCCCTTCTTAGGGTGATCAGATGATCAAAGTGGTATCAAGACAAGGTAGACATAGTTTATTTTTTGAGGTCAGAAAGGAGAACTGGAAAAGTCACTATGTCAAATGATGCACTTAAATGGTAGTAGAAATAGTCTATGCAAGGGTAGAGGTCACTTAAGGATCATATGCTTATCATTCTCTCTCTATTTGCAATAAACACAAAATTCAATTACTTTCAATACATAAGTTTGACAACCTTGTGTCCTGTCTCAGTACTACCTGTAAATCTATAAATCTAGATAGATATCTGTACTATAAATCAACACTAGAATGTCAAGTTTAGCATGAATAGGTTGTGTGTTAAATAAGCAAGATAGGCTTATAAAGAGGTAAAACAAAGAGAATAACAAGACATTGTTCTGTGGTAACGTGGTGCATCATTTTTAAAAAATTACATTGTAGTGTAGAGTTATTGTAGCATCTTTGTTGGCCTGTGTTATAAATGGAACAGGAGAACCTAACCCATAAAAATTTGCCTATTAAACGGGAGAGCTAGGTGTCTTGGTACCATCTTGTATTAATATTTTTTAAAAAAAAAATTGATGCTCCTACCAGAATATGGTTGTTGCAATAAAGAAGCTATTGAAACATTCAACACTAGCATATGTACAACTCTGGTTGTTCCAGAATTGGGTCAATGAGACTTGTATATACAGATCAACAGTGTACTCCTTGTCTGGATTTCACTAAAACAGTCTCAAAGAGGATTCCTATATTATTACTCAATACAGGGCCAGCAAAATTAACATAGCCAACTTACCAAATATAAAGAAGTTGGATCTTTATCATCTCCATCTATATCTGTCATTGGTAATGCATGGGACAATCATGGGCAGAGTGGTGAAGGGATACAAAGAATATCATTTAAGTGTAAGATGTACACAGACTTCTGAAAAAGTAAAGTTATTCTGAAAAAAAATGACAACAAATATGAAGATACGGAGCAAAAAATAAATACTAATGCAGGTACTTTAGTTCTTCTTAGTTTTTCTCCATTCAAGGAACTTTGTTTTCTATGTCTAACAACTAACAACATTTTAATGCACAAAAAAGAAAGGTAATCTGGCTGCTTAAATGCCTCTACGAAGGTAAATCTCTTTCTTCCCATCTAAAAGCTAAGATATGGTTCTTGAAAGGACTAGCTTCCCTAACAAGTGCAACCTATATTTCTCACTGTGTACAGATGATTTTCCTATTCGAGTTTTGTTATCAGCTCTAAATATAAAGAGAGATGCCCCAATATCAGTATTTATACACCAAGGGAGTGAAAAAGAACTAAGAGAACGCTCTACAACCAACAGAGATTTACTAAAGCACTATTCTTAAAAGTTTTTCCTTACATCCGTTTTAGCTTAGAACAAGTTCACTAAACAATATTTCTGTACACCGACTTCATATACCAAATAAAATTTAATCCTTTCTTAAAACTTAGCATATGGTTTAGAAGGAAGCTCACCCCATATAGCATGTAACAAGTATCTCTCATCATATCTTTACACTAAGCATAATCAAATATTCAGCAGTTAACAAGTGAGTAAATTCAAGAGTATACACAAACCTTAGTAGCACTGCATTGTCACAACTTGTAGATGAACAGAGTTCTCTTAAGGCTATATCTATTTTACTTCAATAAGAAAAAAAACTGCAGTCAAAGAAAGAAAATGGGCAGGGGAAGGTAAATGACTATGGCAGACTCAAAGGATCGAGAAGGAAAAGCAAAAACCACCAGTAACAACAAATACAACAACAACAATACCAGCAAAAAACATATAAATCCAAAGGTCCACAAGCTTCTCAGAATGCAGATGTGTGTTCTCAGAAACAACAAGAAGAAGCTAAAAAGGTGATAAATCTGAATGCAAATGAAGTTGAACACAACAAGCTGATTGAGAACCACGGGTATTCTTTCTCCCCAACCCTGTGATCTCGATGGTTGTGTGACTGGTTTTATGCATGAATCTGGTGATGGTGTAGTTGGTTTTGTGCGAGAATCTTGTGGTGTTGAGAAGGGTGTTAACCCCTATCTTGTCAATTCGAATCATATAGTGTGTTGTTTGATAAATACATCCGAAGTGCAGGATTTAGGAGAGGAAAAGGAGGTGGAAGTTAGGGTAGACAGTGTTGCAGGTCCATCTACTGATGTGGTCAATGCATCTACTGATCATATAAGTAGGAAAAATGGGGTCAAACATCATGTTCCTGATGATATAGTTACTGGTGGTGAGAAAGATGTATAGGTACCAGTAGTCCATATAGTGGTACCAGTTCCTGATGATACGAGCAACACATTTTTTTAAAATAAAGGTACTGTATAAAACTTGGCATAAAAGAGTTCAAAACACTTCCACTTTAAAAGTAAAGGTAAATTAAAATTCTGATCACCAGAGGCCTCTCTCACAATTTATATACACACAACACACTCTCACACAATAAACAGACCACCCTCACTGATCTGCACATACTCTTCCCCCCCCCCCCTCCTCCATCAAGATATTCACCTGCACAATACACGCAGTAAAAACACACATACTCCCAAGATTTTCCTTCAACGCAATACACCCATATAATCTACACACAGAGAGAAATATAGGGGAGGGAGATTTTTGGATTCATCACTTCAATCCACTCATACACACACACTGGAATGGAGTAGATAGCAATACAACACATAACACACACATAGGTTAAGAAATAGGTGAGATCGAAAGGCGAAATAGTTAAGTTCAAATAAACATACTTGTCACTACTACTAGAAAATATCCTCTTTGCATCAGAACTCCAAGTGACACTCAACGTACGCCCTGCAATCATCAAAATAGTAACTACAGAATTTCCAAAGCAACAATCAGATGTTGTGCTACAACTCTTAGGGCCAGTTGCCTCACCATTTACCCTAGGCAATGATCTTTTATAATACAAATTCTTCTCATCTGAAACGGTGTAGATTCAAACACAGCCATCGTCATAGGAAAATATAATTCAACCAATTTCACTAAAATTATCCACGTGAATAACAATTGAGTCATCATTCTCTTCACCGTCACTACTCTCACTATCACTACTAGCATCATTTGTAAGATTAAAATGGCCATTCTCAGACTTCTTTGGAAGATTTTGATGAAGTTGTGACATATATTGCATGGTTCCACAGCCATATGCCATGCTGAAACACCAATGAAATCTAGTACAGCCTGCAAGCAACCATAGAAACAACAAGTTTTCTCAATTTGTCATAACCAAATCTAAAATTACAGGTAAGAAAATAGATGGATTTTGAAATACATTGATCTAGGAAGACCAGAATCCCCGATGGAATAGCCGTATAGACTGTATTTATGCTAAATCCATGCAAGCCACTAGAACAACAAAGAATCTTATACAATTATAGCTAAAAAAACTAGATTATAACAATATGCAGCTCATAAGCTTTTACCAAAAGTACTTGCAATTTGTGAATGTGCTCTACTTAATTTAGAAGTTTATTAAGGGACAACAAGAATAGAGGATTTCATCCCTTTTGAGTCTCTTAACACTATAAAATGGAAGCGAAAGGTTGATTTTTCACAAACAGTTCTAAGAAAATCCACTAATTTATGTACTCAAATAAACTATAATATATGTCGAGGGAGGGAAATAGATAAGATCACATAATTTTGCATAATGAATATTACCGCAAAAAAAATTCAAACTCCTTTTATGTGGTAGTTCAAGTTGCCTTATTTTCTATGTTCATCAAAAAAGCAGTCGAGAAGTTCATCATGTTAATTGTATTTCTATCCACTCATACATCAACCAACCATGTCACAATTACAAACCTATGTTACATGAATCCGCCCTACCATTCAACACAATACATGTCATTTTTGTTTTACTACTAAATAATCTCCTTTAAAGATCAGAAATCACTAATTATCCATACACCAGTCACCCCTTAAAACGAATATAGTTGATGTAGGTAGTTCCTCCAATTTGATCAATCAATATATCATGCACTCATCGCACTTATTCACTTGCTAGAGTTAGCTGTACTTTCTAACAAACAGGAAGTAGCAAGCAAGAAATATCATGAAAGATAAGAATGTAATTCCACTGAAGTTAGTTTCTGAAAAGTGTACAACAGCAACAAAAAAAAAAAACTCAACCACCTTGCAAACAACCCTACTTTCAATTTTGGTAACAGAAAAGGACCATACCCATTCACGTGATTTGATCCCAAAAAAAGAAAAAAAAACTTTTCATTTACTTGACTTTACAAAGAAGACAAAAGTACTACATGAGCTCGACAATAAATAAAAATTAATTTAAAGCAAAAACCTCATGCAAAAAGACCAAAACTCCTCATCAAGGCTTATAAGGTCCTGTAATTTTCTCTCCAAGACTTTTGAACATATCTGTCCCATCATATTGTAAAATGACTTTAGATCAGATGGTTGTTCCATTGTCATTTTCTCCATTACTTTCCTAGCCAACCCCTCTTTCTCCTCATTCATTTTCAATTTCTGCAAATAGGATGATGCATTCCTTACTGTTTCTCCCATTTGCATTAACTTTGTCTATTGTTTCAAACTCAATGTTGTATTAGACTGCAAAAACAACATAATAGTTGTTAGTTTAGGCGAATGCGATGGATAGAGTCAGTAGGTTCAAAATTAGTCATGTACCTCTAGAAATTTTGCTCCTACATCTAAGTCTACTGTTTTAGATAGCTGAATTGGACGACCTTTCTTGTACAAATCTCTAGCAAGGGAAAAACTTCTAACTATAATTTTCCTCTTCTTCATTTCTTGATTAAGCTTCAAAGTCTTTTAAACTGTTGTTAAGCTATTTTGTTACTTCTGATAAGCAGTTATTGTCTTTACAAACTTCTGTCAAAATCACATTCAACATAGTGAAAGATTAAGATATATAATACTAATAGTCTGATATATATTCGTTTCTTTTAATAATGATGTTGACATCTAATTGGGTACCTGATAAGCAATTGTACATCTAGGATAATCAAATTCATCACTATCCTATTTCCTCATTCGCTTGGGGCGAAGCTGGAGTCCCATAATAAATTTACCCTCCGCAAGATTATAAGTATCCGGGTCATAAAAGCCTTCAATTAAACCATCAGGGGCAAATGTCATAGGCATAAACCTCTGAGACAAATTTTTGACTCTTTGATGGTGATAACTATCAGTAGTCAGAAGGGGAGTCCAAAGTGGACAAGACTTTTCTAAAAACAGGTTAGGAATGTTTCACCAACCAATTCAGGTCGAGTTCTAACATCAAGTTATAGGTTTGAATGGCCTACTGAAGATTGTACAGGTCGAGTAAGATGAAGAGCATGAAGATGTTACCAAGTGAAATAGGAATGAGGGTTGCCAATGACGGAGCAAGAAGCGATGTCTCTTTTAATATGGGTCACCGCAGAGTTGAACAAACTTGACGGAATCGCTGCTGGTAGTGTTCAATGAGAAAATTGTTGATGAAAATTTTGAGCAACAATAGCTAGGGCGTGATATTGGAGAATAGCCGATGGAAATTTTGATTAACAATAGCTAGGACGTGATATTGGAGAATACAGAAAGTTTTTCCTTTTTGGCGTCTTAAGTTTGATTAGCATATATTATTTTTATTAAAAATTTTATAATATTATAATAATTTGATGGTACTTTTCTCTAAATAATTAATAGGGACCAGTTAATAATTTTCTTAGGACCAGATTTATTCCTTCCCAAAAAAATACATTATTAGGGACCGAAATTTAATCTCGTCCTAATAAGTATACTTTTAGAGATCAAATTATTGACTCGTCCCTAAATGTTGGTCTTAAATAGACCTTTTTCTTGTAGTGATATTCATACAACTCTCAAAATTACCCATCCATATCCAAAAAAATTATTTCAAATTTTTTCTTACCTCATCCCCCTACCCAAAACCCAAAACCCTACTCCCACCCTCCACCCCTTTCCAAAAAAAATATTTTAAAAAAGATTTCAAACTTCTTCTTAACCCCAACCCAACCACCTCCTGACCCCCGCCCCACCCCACGCCACCCTAAAAACTATTAAATTTTTTTAATTTATTCTTTGAAAAAATTTAAATTTTTCTTTACCCACCCTCATTCCCCTACCCCGATCCCCACCGCCTACCAACCCCATTCAAAAATACTATTTCAAATTCTTTTCTTACGTCATTCCCTAACACAAAACTCAAATCCCTACTCCCTTCAAAAAAATATTTAATTTTTATTAAAAAAATTCAAATGTTTTTCTTTCCATCCGCTACCCCCCCACCCCACCCCCACCAACCTTCTTCCTTCCAAAACAAATTAATTTTTTTCTTATCCCAACCTTACTCCCCTACCCCGACCCCACCCCTACTAGCCCCCTCCCCCTCCCCCCACCCAAAAAAAATATTTTTAAAAAAAATTAAATTTTTTTCCTTATCTCGCCCTTCTCATCATATTCGTTCTCATTATTTTTGTAAATATAAATAAATACTTTTAGAAAATATATACTTATCCAATTTGCATACCGAGCACAAGAATATACGAAAGAAACAACTTATTTTTCTAGAAAACGTTTTTCCCTCTTCAGATCGAACACACCCTAAATATTTTCCATCCACCAACCAAACATAATAAAACAAATAAAAAAATAACTTATTTTCGATGAAAAACATTTTCCTTCGTACCAAACACACCCCCTATGTCCAACTTAGAGCCCGAGCAAGTACGTAATACTTAAGCGAAAAATTATGGGCAATTACTCATATATTACTCCAACACGAGAGGTGGGCGATCACATAATTAGTCTCTCTGTGTTTTTTTTTTTCTTAAAACAATTCATCCAAAGTAAAGTAACAAACTATACTAGCGGTACAAATTCAGTTATGCTT
Organism: Capsicum annuum; assembly: GCF_002878395.1. Taxonomy (NCBI): domain Eukaryota; kingdom Viridiplantae; phylum Streptophyta; class Magnoliopsida; order Solanales; family Solanaceae; genus Capsicum; species Capsicum annuum. Next base: position 76,135,529 of record NC_061116.1, read on the forward strand.
TAGAATAATTTCATGAGTTAATTGATTAATGACTTTATGTCATGTGCCGCTGCATGCTTATCTAAGATTTAAATAAAGAAAAAGGAAAGGTGAAGACTAATATCAAAGCCTTTTATTGTTGAGACACAACAATAATTCTCTTTCAAACTTCCAAATATACTTTTCTCATCTTTTAAAAAAGAGAAACACTTGAGTGTTTCTTCCCTTTTTTTTTTTTTTTCTTTTTACCACTCAGATTTTGCATCAAGTATAGTCAAGTCACTTAAAAACAAAAAATCCATTTAAAGTGTTTTGAACCTATCCATCTTTCATTTTGTGATGGGCTTTATCCAGCAAAAGGACTGCTTTTGCCTCACGCACACTCAAGTTGTCTATCTTCCATTCTTTTGACTCCTACGTGGGTTTTTGGGTAGAGTGTATTGGAAAGTTAATGCATGCATTAATTTAATTTGTATTAATCTAAATCTATGTATCTTACGCGTATACCTCACTTTAATGAATTCAAACATTACATTCAAGATGATATTTTTTAAAATAATTAAAAAAAATATAATAATTAAATTCTACATCTTTTGAGTATGTAAAGATGAAGAATTTATTTATTAAACTTAATCTTTACCAAAAATATTTTTAAAAGTCAATCGACACTCATCTACCATCTGTAAATTGCAACAAAATAATACAACGATAGAGACATCAAAATAATACAATTAAATCTAATCTTTACGCATAATTTTTTTTTCAAAAGTCGTCCGACACTCATCTACCACCTGTAAACAATAACAAAATAATAAGATAATAGAAATATTAAAATAATACAACTAAACCTTACCTTTACATAAAAAAAATTCTCAAAGCCGACCAACATTTATCTATCACCTGTAAACTGCAACAAAATAATACAATAAAAGTGATATCAAAACAATACAACTAAACTTAAATTTTACAAACAAAAATTTCTCAAAGCCGATCAAGATTTATCTACGAATTGTAAATTATCACAAAATAATAAACTAATAGAGATATTATGATAATACAATTAACCTGACCTTTACCTAAAAAAAATTTTCAAAGTCAACCCACATTCATCTAGCATCTGCAAATTAAAATAAAGCAATAAGATAATAAGATATCAAAACAATACAATTAAACCTAACCTTTACACAATAAATTCTTCAAAGCCAACCGGCATTCATCTACGATCTGTAAACTATATAAAAAAATATAATAGTGATCACAAAACTTCAATTTTGATCAAACTAATTCTCGTCTAAGCAAAAATTTTAACCCTAAAGAATGATTTTGAAGGAAAACAAAGAATATATATATATATATATATATATATATATGTTGAATTCTATTATGCTGACAAAAACAGTGAAGAAGTTGAGGGTTAGAAAATCAAGAATCCACCAATCTATACATGCAATCGAATCAAGTTAGGCATCAATCATATTCCCTCAATAGGCAAACCGGTTTGTTCTCTAGTTTAACGTACATCTCAATATTTATAGAGGTATTTCCTTAATAGAGTCCTATTTTAGGAATATTTTTCTAATTGAATAGTAAAAAGAAAAATATTAATTAATTCTCCTACCATATATTTTAGGAGTCCCATATATTTTAGAAAGTCCAGTAGAAAGAAAAATATTAATTATTTTTTCTACCATATATTTTAGGGGTCACATACATTTTAGGAAGTCTAGTTAATATAATAAAAAAATAATTAAATAATAAATTTAAAAAATAGCAAAAAGACAGTTTTGTCTGAAAAAGAGTCTTTTAGTGAAGGGTAAAAAGTTCAAATCACTTTTCTAAAGGTCTTCACACTTTTAATATATTATAGATATAGATATAGATATAGATATACATATAGATTATAGATTATAGATTATAGATATAGATATGAATTATAGATTATAGATTATAGATTAGTAGTACCTTATTTGGTATATCTTTTTACCCTATGCACTAGTTATACACTCTACTGTGTATTACCAATATCTCAAAATCTATGACATTAGTAATGTAATGGATCTAATGCATGCATTAACATGCTTACAGACACTATTATTCCTCAAAAAAATTTTCGCATCCTTTTCAACATATATATTGAGGGTATTATGTAAAAAATATTTTTAAAAAAATTAGAAAATATGTAATTTATGTTATTTTAATACATCGAACCAAACACTGTATAAGAAAAATATAAGTATAACTAATACAAGCATAGTTAATACAAACATTACTAATACAAGTATTACCAATACGTCATATTTTGCATATTCTTATACACTCTACCAAAGGATCGCAAGAGTATTCTCTCAAGATTTATAGCGAATAGGAATAGTTTACAAGCATAATTTATGTAACAATTTACCCGCTTCGGTTGTTTAACCTAAATTAATGAAGGCATGACACGTGTTGAAATATAAACACCTATATATCACTTAACCGTTGTTAACTATTTTCACTTTATTATTATTAAATTACTTAAGGCCTATAAGAGGTTGTATTAATTTGGGGTAAGGTCGGGTAAGTATTTACCATACATGGTGGGGAGCGTAAGGCACAAAATTCGATAACGTACGCATCATTATAAAGTAAAGTTACACATGGTGAGTGACACCATCACGTTGATTTGATTTGGGCAACTTTCATGTAAATCAACACATTAGCAAATTGGATTTTTTGGCTTTTTTCTACATACTGATTACCATATAGATTCATCTGGCTTTTGCCACAATAATGGATACTATATATTCAATCATTACGGAATACTTATCTATGCTTCTGATTTAATTTGTGCATTTGTTTTTGGGATATACAATTAGACCAAGTCAATCTTTATTTACTGATTGATTGTGGAAACAGATTTTTGCGTACGAACTGATGAATGTACCTTCAGATTTATCACCAAAACAAGTGCAATGCCTTAAATTTATTGAATGACTGCAGGTCCTACTAGATGCAAATCATGCAATGAAAAATTCTTGACTTAAGTTATCAACAGCTCTTAAAGTTATCTGTATAATTCGCTTAGACATCTCAACTAAAAATTTATATCATTTAGACATTATAATATAGAATATGTACCTATTAAATATTTTGCTGACAATCAATTTAAAACTAAAGTATATATACATGAAGATGATGTGGAAAAGTAATTTAATAGTGAATCAATCCACGTGATTGCACATAAATTAACAAGCTATGAGATGATGGACTAGCTAGCTATACACAAAGTTGTTTAAGGATCGCATTGTAAATATCAATCTACAGTTAGGGCCTGTATGGCCATGAAATTTTTTTCTTTTTTCGAAAAAATTTTTTGAAGTTGGAAATTCTGAAAAAGAAAAACAGGTTTTTATTGTTTTCACAATTTTTCAATTTCAATTTTTATTATTATTACATATAATCTCAATTTTTTAAATTTTTACATAAAACTTTTCTTATAACATTATTTTTTCAATATTACGTATATAAGTTTTAAAGAATAAGATAATTATAATTTCAAACTTAATGTTATCCTAATTAATATATATCTCTTTTTCTCTCTCATCATTATTTTTATCGCTTATTTAATTTTCTCTCTATAACATTATTTTACTGCTAATTTATATTTATACTCATAAATATATAAAGTATTATATTTATACCCATAAATATATAAAGTATTATAGTTATAATAGAAATATACAAAGTATGTTATATATAAAGTTTATACCATGTATATATCATATACAAACATATATAAATATACAAAGTATTAAGAAACATACTAAGCATATTTATAATATAAATATACAAAATATGTTATATATGAAGTTTATATCATGTATATATTATATACACACATATATAAAAATACAAATTAGAAAGAAACACACTAAGCATATTTATATATTTATGGTATATGATATAATATACCATAAATATGCAAAGCATGTTTTACATAGAAATAATTTATTCACACAAAGTAACATCTTTCATGTATAAGAAAATTAAAGAAATAAATTAGCGGCACCCTAAAATTTTATAATAACTCATTATTTCCTATTTTTTAGGAACGAAAAATGAAGGAAATAAATTAAATAAATTTCTAAAAAAATAAATTTGTTTGAAAGATAATATTTGTTACCTAAAAATCAGGAAGCAGTGATCTGTTAATATAACATCCATATTTAAAATTTTCAAATATGAGAAAACGGTTATTAATGTAAATATTATATATGTCATAATTGAAATTCATTAAATATAGCCATGTATATGTAATTATTTTTATAATAGTGGCTAATTGTGTTCTTTTTCCATTAGTAGGCAAATTTTAGTTGGGTGATTTTGATAGTTTGTAAAAGTTAGGGCATAAAATCATATTTAAAAAGATTTTTTCAAAAGTCAAATTTTTTTTTTCAAAAAAGACATGGTCAAACACAACTTCAACTCCAATTTCAAAAAATTTTAGTTTTCATGGTCAAACGGCTACTTAGTAAAAACTGATTATAATTTTCTTTACTGCTTTGATTAGAAGTTCTTTGGTTCAGAAAAAAAAAAAAAAAAATACCGCATGACAAAGTATGGGGTATTTTTCACGTAATTTATTCTGTTATATTTAATCATTTGTTTTATTTTGAGGTTATTGTTTATAAATCATCAAATAAAATTGATTTACATGTCACAATAATATCTCTCTCGATAGCAAGCATGACGTAGTAAAGAGAAATATAGTGCAACAACCAATTACAAGAAGTTAATTTGTCATGACATTTCATATAATATGATGAAGTAACAACGTGGTTTAATAGTGTAAAAATAAATCCCTTTACATTGTCTTTTTTGAAAAGTTCTTTTTTTTCTTACATCTTCTTTCACTCCAATTTTTGGGGTTGCTTCTTATTCCTTTGCATAAGCACCTCTCTGAAATTCCTTTTTTCAGAACCACAAACAAAAATTGCGTTAACAAAAAAGAAAAGGATTTAGTTTGTGTTTGAACATGCAATTTCATCTCACGCTTTGAAATTATGAGAGGAAAGAGTTATTCAATTCAAACACGTTTTAACGTGTGCAAGGTGCATGATAGACTTGATAAAAAATTTGCTGAGTGGGCCAAAATATTTATGTCAAAGTTCATATCATACAATGATCCAATGGATCATAGCTAGTACGTAGCAGCAGAAGTTAGTTATTATTATCTGAAGAATTCTATAATCCTCCATGATTCGAGTAGCAAATTCACGAGAATTAATTTTAGTTTTTCTCTCAAGAGAAGTGATCCTATAAAATTCCTCATGTCAATATATTGCTATATGGACTCAACAACAATGTAGCATATATACAAGAGGTAATTTTATATGTTCCCAACTTCAACGACTATATATTATATAGACCAACATGGGTTGTGGTGCAACGGATCCTTAACCAGAGGTCGAGAGTTTGACCCTGGGCATGGAGAAATCTCTGGGAGCGCTACCCCCAAATGGGGCCCTACCCGGTGCGAATCCGGATTAGTCAGGCTCTAATGTGGGTTCCGAACACCGAATGAAAACCAAAAAAAAGATTATATATTATATACTAATATAAAGGTTGTTCCGATCCCTTCTCCCTCGCATAATAGTTTTGGCAAAACTGTATAATAATAATCACGATTTTAAGGGAATGGTGAGATCTTTCTTGCAAATATTTTCTTTTAAAATAAATACTACAACAATATAAAACAAAACCAAATCATGTATAACCAGATTTGAATCAAACCTAATCCAATTACATTCTTCGATTTAACTTGTATAACTTTGATACAGGCCGGCTCAATGTACTTGATGACCTAAACTGGAAGTTTTAAATGGGGCCTTAATATTTTTTTTCCTCATCAAAATATATTTATATATAGTTTTAACTTTTGAAGTCTATCTTTATATTTTTATAATGAACTTCTCTCAATAATTCTTTTTCAATTGATAATATAATTAATTCATTCAGTCTCTTTTGAGTCGACATTGATTTTAAGTAAGATTTTATTAGTTTTGATTTTAAAAAATTTCTTTCAATTGAGGAATTATTATAGGAACTCTATAAACAATATTTGCGTTTAAAAAATAATAAAATCTTTTTATTTTATTGAAATATTTCTTACTTTTCTGCACCATCTGCCCCACTTTAATTGTTGTTTTAATTTTTTTTTCACGTTCATTAGACAAAATAATAAATACAAATATAATTTACTAAGCTACCCTTTTTATTAGATGTTTTTTTAAAGAGTAAAAAAGAAAACTTCTTTAATGTGAAGCATAAAGTTGGAAATAACTATCAATTTTAATTTAGAATTCGTAAAGTAATAATTTCTTTAAGCTAAAATAATATTAAAATGAGACAGATAAAACAGTCAATATTTTTTAATGAAAAAAATATACAAAATTATAAATCTATAATTACTAAAAATAGAGTTGTCCAAAAAATTTGGGACCTAAAGCATCGACTTTAGTGGCTTAAAGCTGACCTTTCTTTGATAGCGGAACTTTTTTATGCTATTAATGTATTTTGATGGGTTACTTGTCTTATTTTTTTAGGTTGCTAATTTCACTTATAATGGACCATTTATCTGCATGGAATAAATAATATTATGAAAAAATGATATATAAATATTTTTGGATTAAAGAAATGAGTGAGTTTAATTCTTAAATTAAGTAATATATGTAGTCAATCATAATCGGTCACATCACCTTTTATTAAAAGTTTTAAAAAAACGTAGGGTGTTAGTTTTAGGAATATTCTTGAACCAAAAAAAATATTAGAAATATTTTTGAACCAAAAGATAAATAAAGAATATTTATAAGTTATTTCTCATAGGATATGAATATTTTTGTTTGTTCTTTTCCCAAATTAAATTCATATAATTTTTTTAACACCTAGACAAAAGCCAAAAAATGATACGGTTT
>NC_061116.1:76142560-76222870 GCF_002878395.1 Capsicum annuum
ATTAAATTTATACTTTGTCCTATTCTTTTACATCGTGAACTAATTTTGTACACTTTAATATTTTGTATATAATGGATAATGAACGATCCTTTACTAATTGATTCTCCTTTGTAGTTCTTGTGTCGGTTTATTTTCTCTAAAAATTACATAAATACACAACTTATATTTCTAATATTATAAAAAATTCGAACTCTCTAAATAATATTACAAAAATTTTAATACATACATAAAATACTATATATATATATATATCGACTATGTTATGTATATTAATAGGGAGAGAAAGTAAAGTAATTAAAAAAATGAGAGAGAGTGTAATTATTTTCAAAAGAATTGATATTTATGTTATGAGTTAATACATAAAAATGACTCTAAACCTTTTCAAAAGAATTGATATTTATGTTATGAGTTAATACATAAAAATGACTCTAAACCTGACACCAAATTATAACTTTGACCTTAAACTTTGATAGTGCACAAATAAGACTTTTAACTATTCAACACCTAAACAAATATGACTTCCGATTTTGCAATCCCATGCGTGAGTCTCACTCACGCCTATGTGGAAAGGTAATCCAATCACATGGTGTCACGTCGTGAAAAGGGCTGACTTTGGAGAGAGGTCACATTTGTGCAGTTTTGAATAGTTAAAGGTCATATTTGTGCACTGTCAAAGTTTTATTTTTTGTGTTAAAACGACGTCGTTTTTTTTTTAATTATTATTATTATTATTATTATTATAATTTTTTTATATATTTCTATAGTAGCAGCACCTAATTTTTTTTATTTAAAAAATTATTATTATTATTATTATTTTATTTATTGCTATAGCAACAGCACTTAGTTTTTTTTTTTTAATTAAAAAAAATAATAACCACTAGCAGGAATCGAACCCGCACACTAGGCTGAAGGAAGCGCCCAAGAAGAGCAAATAACACTACTGACTATCTAAGTGTCTTGTTTCATGTGGTTCAACATTAATATACACACATAAATATACATTTTCTATCTTATATATATACAATGTAATTTTTTTACCAAGGGGGTTCGGGTGAACCCCATGGCAACCACGTAGGTCTGCCCTCGTTAATTTAATAACGTTTTAATAACGTTAATTTAATAACATTTTAATTACATTAATTTGATAACGTTAATTTAATATACTACTACTACTATCCTTAATAACATTAATTTAATAACGTTTTATTAAAACTATAATTTTTTTTATTATTAGTATCGTTTCATCTTTAATTTAATATTTAAATAAATAATATTTAGATATATTATATAACTTAAATTCGTCCTCTGCTTTACAATATATATATACATACCCGCTCGATTTTTTCGCATGAGGCTGACCCGCCTAATTAATAAATCTTCAATATTGCTCTTTCTCCGCAATGACAAAAGAAATTAGATGCCATTTTCATTTTTGAGCCGAAAATAATAAAAAAATAATAGTGAAAAGTCATTTAAAGGTCATATTTGTGCAGTTTTGAATATTTAAAAGTCATATTTGTGCACTGTCAAAGTTTAAGGTCATATTTATGTATTATGCCCTTAGATTTTAAGCTGGATGTGCCCAGTTTTGCGTGTTGAACACGCGTTTTGCCACGTAGGATTGGAGGTCATATTTTTGCAGTTTTAAATAGTTAAAGGTCATATTTGTGCACTGTCAAAGTTTAAGGTCAAAGTTATAATTTAATGTCAAGTTTAGAGTCATTTTTATGTATTAACTCTTATGTTATTTATACTTATTTTCTCCTAGGGTCCACCTTCCTGTGTCTTCAGCTTTATTTCTTTTGGGCTATGTATGCATGGATATACTAGTAAAAAAAAAAGAAAAGATATTTTTTTCCTTTTGAACTTGTCCTCTAAACTTATTTTAACATTTAAATTTAACATTCGTTTATTTATCCCCCTTAACATCTTTAAAGTGTATTTATTTGATCCCTAAAGCTAACGTGACATTTTTTTTAAAAAAATGAGCGCGTTTTAAAAAAAATTAATTTCAGTAATCTTATATTTAAAATATAATAAAAAATTTAAAAAAAATCAAAATTAAAATTAAAATAAAAAATGAACATTTTTTTCTTCTTTCTTCTTCAAATCATCATCAACAACATTCAAACCTCCATTAACAACCTCAATTTTTTTTTTCACTTTTCTCCATTAACACCACCACCTAAGAACAACACTTTTCTTTAATTTTTTTCCACTTTCCTCCATTAACAATATCACCCAAGAACAATACTTTCCTTTAATTTTTTTCACTTTCCTCCATTAACAACACCATCCAAGAACAACACTTTCCTTTAATTTTTTTACTTTCCTCCATTAACACCACCCAAGAACAGACATGAAAACACTATTAAATAATTTTATCCATTAAATACTATCTCAACCTTCAATCCAACTTCCTCAAAATTTAGATAAAAATTAAATTAAATTGATAATTTTATTTTTGAATCACTTATCATCAGTGAGATTTCTTTTAATTTTTACTTTTGAATTTTTTGTTAATAAGACAATTTGAAAAAATTAATTTTAACTTGATGAAAGTATTTTTGTGTTTGAATAAGAAAGAAGAAGGTGAGGGTGGGGGGCTGGAATGAAGAAAGAACGGGGGTGGGGGGTGAATGGTTTTTAAATCTTAATTTCTTACGTGGAAATGACCTGACACTGACATGACGCGTGTAACCCACTCTCCGTTGTGAGAGTGGTATTCAGTTTTGAGGGGTGAAACAAATACATTTTAAAGATGTTAAGGGTGGTAAATAAACAAAAGTAAGTTTAAGTGTTAAAGTAAGTTTGGAGGACAAGTTCAAGATGAAAAAGATGTATTTTCTAAAAAAAAAGAAAAAAGATGTTCACACAATTAACAATGTTCTTTTAATTAGTATTGATATTATTAGTAGTATATATGGAACAAGGACGACTCAAGCATATTGGTGGCTTAAGGCGAAAATCAAGTGGAGGTCTTAATTTTTTTTTAGAAAATAAATTTTCTTAATAAACTCTATTTTCAAAATTATATAATCAATTTTTTTAATTATTCCTTTTTAAGTAATAATATAATTAATACATTTAATTTTTCTTGAGACATAATACTCTAGATATATAAACTTCTAAGAATTCTTTCCTTTTATATAAAAAAATTTAATTTTTTTATAAATAATATTTATTTTTTTAAAAAAATCTATAATATATTATCATAGAAAATAAGGTCCCTCAAATTTGAGGCTAAAACGGTCATCTATTTTTTTTTAATGAGGTAGAGCCATCCTGATATGGAACAAAGTCACATGGTAGGATACGATTTTCATGCAAAAATGTGACCTACAGTTTTAAAAGTTCAAAGGCGAAGCTAATGCCAATCATGAAAAGTCTTTAAGGTAAAAAGGGGTAAGTAAATTCAAAGAACAATTTAGATTTGGTAAAAATAGCTTCAAACTCTTCCATGCAACTACGCCAATTACATCATAAAATGAATAGAGAAAATTAGAGTAGTCTTAAATCAAACAACGTACTAATTGCTCCCCCATTACTTTTTTTATTTTACTCTCTTTAAAAAAATACGACCACCTTTTTTAACAATACTAGTTCCAACTTTTCATTCGCATAGTTAAAGCTCACAATATATAAGGGTATTTTAAAATATTTCACATAATATTAATATATGATCATAAAATTCAAAAAATATTTTATTTTCTTAAGCTATATGTCAAGTCAAAACATATAATTTTTTAATGAATGGAGTAGAATATTCTTTGCAACTCTCTACAAGCAAAGTCCACTTAAAAGATCTTTGCACAACTGTATTAAAAAGGTGAAAAAACCTAACTTTGTTCTATTCTAATCTTTTCTTCTTCTTCTCCACTTACTAGTCATATTTTCACACCGGTATTTTTTCAACGAATTTGGTGAAAGATAACATTGTAGCGGTCACAAAAGAGAAAAATATCAATTCTTTTGAAAGTAATTATATTTTTTTTTATTTTTTTAATTATTTTACTCTCTCTTCCTATTAATATACATAACATAATCGACATATACATATCATTTTGTGCATATGTTGGAATTTTTGTAATATATTTAGGGAGTTGGATTTTTTGTAATATTAAAAATATAAGTTGTGTATTTGTGTAATTTTTAGAAAGAAAAAACGAGTACGTTCTATATTTTGTGATCCACTAGAGTGCCAAAAAGGGAAACTCAAAAAAAAAAAAAAACACTTCAAATGGCTATAATAATTTATCAATAAATATTATATTTCTATTAATATTGTTATTCCATTTTCGGTAATTTGTTAAAGAGATAATGATGAAAACCACCACTATGATTATCACATAATACCACTAGAAAGAGGATCCCCAAAAACTATATATGATACCTGCAGATTTTTAAAAAAAAATCAAAGACTAGTTCTATTTATGCTACCTGCTGAGTTTGATCACCTGCTAGATCAAAGACTAGTTCTATTTATGCTACCTGCTGAGTTTGATCACCTGCTAGTTGTCTCTTCTTTAATTACCTGTTAAAAACAAAAACAACCATACACAGTTAACAATGGAGCTCTTTTTTATGTGTTGTGTTTGCTCACTGTGTGTGTAGAAGCGAATTCAAAATTTAGAGAAAGAATAAATTAAATATGATGATCTTATTATATATTAATAGTGGCGAAGTCAGAATTTTTATTGAGGGGTTCAAAAGTAAATATACGGACTAGGCGAAGGAAGTTCAACATCTACTATATAAACATAAAAATATTTTTGACCATACAAAAATAGTATAATTTTCTGACGAAGAGGGTTCGGATGAACCCTCAATTCAATATGACTCCGCCATTATATATATATATTGCAAGACTTGATATATATATTACGAGGGGAAAACAATATGAATTCAACTAAATAACAGAATTACCCTAGATTTGCCTCCACCTGCGAGAGAGGGCAAAGGAGATCATCAACTTCTAGAGTTCTAGTATAGTCAAAATGGCTGCATTATATGTAGGCTAAAACAAAATCGTGAGTTGAGGGGAATGAAGCCTGGTCCGAAATCATTCAATTAAATAATTCATCATTGATTATAATTTGTTGAATGATTTCGAATCAGACAACATTCACCTCAACAGATGTTTTCTTTCTATCATATTATATTGAAGAAGAATAGGGGGTGGGGGTGCAAATCGTAAGTATTTAGAGGAGAGAGTTTGACAATGAAAGAGACAGAATCGGCTTCTTGATTTTGGTTAGTTAAGGGACATGCAATTTAGTAGTTTTATTTTGACATATATATAGCTTGGTCTTGGTTCTTTATATACGTGACGTGTACAACGAGGTTTGTCTTTTTTGTGACTCACATGATGTGGATTTGCACTTTCCTCTTTACTTTTAGTACTCCCTAATTTTGAAATAATTGAATTGTTAAATTTTGTCACATAAATTAAGAAAAAAATATCAAAAATATAAATTTAACATAAATTTTTATTTTTATCCTTGAAGTCTCTTTTACCAAGAAAAAAAAAGTTGCAATTTTTTTTACTTGTCAAATCATAAGGATAATTTTGAAAAAAAAATTAACGATTTACTTATTTTAAAACACCAATAAATATTCTAATAATTCATTTATTCCAGTATTATGCGACAATATTCCATCATTATGATTTTGACATAATAAATTAAAGCTGTGTTTTTATTTGAATAACCAGAGGTAAAAAGCACATAAAGTCGTTTACAAAATCATTTTAAAAAGAACAACATTCTATATGAATGTTCTACTATTCTAATCGACACAACTAATGTAATCATATATCCATAGCATTTAGGTACTCACTTGAGAAGTTATTTATTAAGAGTTTGTTTTAAAAATTTAAATTTAATTAATATTGCTTTATATAACTATAGTTAATGATAAAAGTAATATCAATTAATGTAATAAATCTTTTTTGAATTGCTAAAATAACAAGGAAAGTTATATCTTTGATATAATTAATTAATATAATAAGAGCTAAGTCAAACGAAACCGCGGGAGTAATATATCATATAGGTAGCATTAAGTTACAGGTAGCATTTAGTATTTTAGTTACAAGTGTCACACTTTTCAAGAAAGTTTGGCAGATGACTCCGAAGGGTATGGCTTTGTTCCTTGTTGACCACATTGAAACTCATGGATGGATTGATAGGTGATGTGAAATACCCATTCCACTACAAGATCTAAAATGCAGTTCAAATAATGACCTCATGTCAATTATATTAACAAGTCAATTATATTAACAACAATATAGTACTTCATTAGCAGCTTTATATTGTTAAACACTGAACTGGCTTTCCTTTTCCAGTTAATTCATGAAAATCTTCCGTCATGCTTCTGAAATTCAAAGAGTCGATTGTGAAGCCTTCACAGTCGACTTACTTGCAAATCAGTATACTCAACAAAGCAGATTAGATTTAAACAAACAGACAAGTAAAGAAGTAATTTGAAATAAGAACACAAAGATTTATCCTTGTTTGAAACACCAATGTGGTGCCTAATTTCAGTCTCCTTGGATTTCAAAGTTTCGTTAGATCTTTTCAAAGTGGAGCTTGAATACAATGATGGTGAACAAGTTCTGAAACTTATTTCGATTTTTAGATCATGTGACACAGCCTAAATCGGTATTACAAAGTCGACTCGATCTTACTCGTATGTAACTATTGTAAACTAAGAAGTACAAAGCTTTATTGAGACTAAGATTGAGACACACAGAGATTCTCCTTTTGAAGTTGCATAGGTGCTTCGATCTCCAGTCTTTTTCTTTTATACTCTTCAGCTGCTTCGACTTCTACCCGTCATAAGGAAGCCCAAGATATTTCTTCTCAATCAAGAATTTGGATTGATTCCTTGATTGAGGATTGGCACCATAAAGTATGTCCACATTAGACATGTCCATACGTGGTGCAACCTTCACAGCCATACATGTACATATCAGATATGTCTATGTAAAGGGTGTGGGTTTCTTTCTTTTTGCTTTTGTCGTGATTGATCCGTTTGCTTTATATTTGGGAAGCCAATAATCTCCATGGTTGATACTCTTCCAAATTTAGCGCCAGCCTTCTTGTAAGTGAATGCCTGCTTTCTTTCCCGGATATTCTGTATTGATTCCTTAGGGATCTTTTTGATCTTCTGTATCTTCAGTGTATCCTATAAGATATTTATTTATTAGTTTGTCCTTATTAAAACATATAATGAGAATATGGGGCTAACAATCTCCCCCTTTTTGATAATGACAAACAATAAACATCAATTGACTTTCCTATTCTTGCAGACGATTTGCTCCCCCTTTTTTGCTGAATATTTTGACTTGGAGGATTAGTTGACTCTCATCCTTTGATAGTCGACTTGCTCCCTCTGTGTTGAAAGCCTTCTGATGTTCCTGCTTTCTCCTCTTTTTGGCATAATAAAAAAAACACAATAGACAGAAAGACACAAGAAAACAGTAGACATATAACAGGTAAACAGGCAAATGGATTACCAAGAAAAACAAAAAAAGTATGGCAAACAGTGTTTTAAAAATCATTTACAAACCAAAAATAAAAAAAGGACAAGGCGCCCTTTTGAATAGAAGTCATCATTCAATGGTTGGCCAGAAAGTATGTGAATGTATTATGCATGTTGCGAAAGAATCGTTCATAAGATTTCTCAGTATTTTTAGAGAAGGAGGAGTAGGAGTTCTTGACGGATATAGCAAGGTCTTTATTTGAGGAGTTGACTTCAGACTTGAGGGGTTCCACACGAGTAAATAACTTAGAGAACATCTTGACACCTTCTTGCTTGAATTCATCAATGGTCAACCTTACCCTGACTACATCAATGCTGGTGTTCTTCCCAAGATCCAGCATCTTGGAAGTCGACTTCTGTAACAGCATTACTCTTTCCTCAATAGTCTTTAGGCGATCCTTGAACTCCTCCAATTTCTTCAACACAGGAAGTGTAGGGCTAGAAAATAACTTACCTTAGGGATATCTGATTTAGCTATTGCAGAGTCCTTTTTACACCACTTGTTTTCTACCAAGGCATATCCCATGCTGGCAAAGGTTTTGGAATCATAAGTGGCTGAGACTTCTACCATTGGGTATATAGATAGGTCAATAGAGTAATATATGAGGATCCAGGTAATCAGCAGTCCATAAGGCAGGTTGGCGAAGGCATGAGCATCTGTAACACTTTCAAGCATATATTTGCAAAACCAATCAGTCCAATTTATATTATGCTCTTTCACGATGCAATATAAGATAGATATATTGAAGCACTTAGACTTTGAACCATTGAAAGAAACTCCCCATTTGATGCCACTGGGGTAGGTACGACTAGGGGCATAAGTTGTACCCCTTAGATACGAGTCTATCCTCTTTCCCCTCCCCTTCCATATCCTAGGCAGTGTGGTAGGGGTAACTCACTATCCTAGGTATGAGTGACCCCTTTCTCAATCGTACCCTAAGTATACGATTCATACCCAACATGATCATATAGAGGAAAGTCCTAGATTGAGTGGACTATTTTGGGTATGGGTGGTGTATACAAGTTAGGGGTTGAGTCTTACCCTTTGGATATGACTCAAGGATGTATGATCGTACCCTTAATAGTATATGTGACCTAGGAAAAACCTAGGGTATGAGTCAGGGTACCATTCATACCCTAGGGTATAGTTCATAAATGAAGTCGTACCCCTATACGAGTTCATTTTATAGCTTTTAACTATGGGCCTTGTGGTTATTTTCTATGCCTTAAACCCTAAGTTCCTTCACTATGTAAGTGTTACGTCCTTCTTAAACACATTTTTATTGGATCAAACATCCAAAACACTATCTCAAACTCATCTTTAAAGAATTGGAGGCTAGGGTTTAAAGGGTGATCTTCAAGAGGCAAAGTGAAGTCAAGACTCTTGGTGAATCAATTTTTCTAAGGCATGTAACTCTTCACCATGTTAAATAACTCTAAATCTATGTATTTCACACTTAGATTAGTAAGTGTACATGGTGATTTTGAAATTAATAAAAAGAGTTTTGTTTCCTAATGATGAATAATGTTAATTCTTGCTAGACTTAGGTTTATAGAT
Organism: Capsicum annuum; assembly: GCF_002878395.1. NCBI lineage: Eukaryota > Viridiplantae > Streptophyta > Magnoliopsida > Solanales > Solanaceae > Capsicum > Capsicum annuum. The sequence goes on from NC_061116.1 coordinate 76,151,661, forward strand.
GTCATTAATGATGATTTGCATAAGTGGGTGCTTATTATACGTAGTTTAACATGAGGGTCTTGAGTAACCCTAATCTTTAAAATTTCTACAATGAAAATAGTCTTGTTAAGGGTATGCACATAAGGTATTTGTGGAAATATCTAAGTGAATTATCTAGTCACATGTTGGTGATATTTTGAACCAGGGCAATGTCTCAATAAGTATGAATGATTGATAAATGGTATGTTAAAATTATTATGAGCTATTTATTGTAGAATTGATGACCATGTTGGGTTAATTGACTAATAAGGCGTTGAAGTCCCTAAACATGATAATGTATTTGAATTATATATTGAACCAACGCGGTGAGAATATGATATAAGTTGGTTAATGAAATATAAATAGTTTGTGAGGGTCTTAATGGCTATAACTTTAATTATATGATGGATTGAATGAAGTTAATGACCATTGAAATGGTTGAGCAATGAAGGCTCCCATAAGGACCATGGGCTCATGTATAGTGTTGAATTAACTAAATGGTTAAAGTCCTTAAGTGTTGTATGGAATGAATGTTGATGCTTGGGCAACGGGTTAACGTCCCAATGTTAACTAATGCTAGTTGTGATGGCTTGAGGTTAAAGTACCTTGACTTAGTAAATGGCTCGAGGTTGGCTCGAGGTTGAAGTCCTTTGCCTTATGAAATGGCTTGAGGTTGGAGTCCCTTGCCTAATAATATTGCTCGAGGTTAAAGTCCCTTGCATAAAGAGATTTCTTAAGGTTAATGTACCTTGCCGAATGAAACAACTTGTGATTAGAGTTCCTTGGCATGAGGTTAGAGTCATTTGTCTAACGAACGGGCATGAGGTTGGAGTCCCTTACCTAGATGAATGTGTGTGGTTAGATTCCCTTGTTTGAATGATTGTGTATATGGTTAAAGTCCTTGGCTAACGAATGTCTAATCATGGTTAAAGTCTTTTGTCTAATGGTATGTGATTGTGGTTAAAGTCCTATGCCTAAATAGAATTGTCGAATCTAAGTGTAGGAGGTCAGAGTCCCCCACTTCAAGTCTAATGAATAAATGTTATTGATCTTTAATTTCTTGATTAGCATGTGATATACCTATATGTAAGTATAAGTGTGTGAATATAATTGAATATGATATACTGACTTATTGAATAATGATGCTATTACATCCTTATCCTTGAGTTACATACTAGCATTCCAACCGCCAACCATCTTTGGAGGCTATATCCCTATGCGAGGGGTCGGAGCATCATCCTCTCTTCCTGCACAGTGATTAGGTAAGCGAAGCATTTTGTGCATTGACTTTGGAGTGGTGAGCTTTCTTATTTTGGAAGACATTCATTCTTGGTCTCATATCTTTAGACTTAGTTTTATTTTGACTTGGTTTGGCTATTGTTAGGGGTTTTTCCCACCATATACATTTCTAAATTTGGTTTCTATAGAGGTACTGTGGATGACTGTGGACTTGGGTATATTGGCTAGTGTGTTGATAATTATGAAATGGTTAGACATTGTTAGCTTACGACTTCTAGCATTATTTCTACTATCTTATTTTATGGTCGGGATTCACTCGACCCTTATAATTAATGTGCTGATTGTGATGGGTTATCAGGGTGACCTACGGTTCACGTGGGCTTGAGCTACCCATACAACATGGACCGGTTTATAGTCATGTCAAATTGGTTTTAGAGCCTTGGTTCATGGTCAGTTAGGTGTCCATAATACTATGTCAAGTAGAGTCTCTTTTATGTGTGTGAAGCCCACCACATTAATAAAATAGGGGCTATGAGATATTTTAGGAAATGTTTCCCTTCCTTGTGTTTCAATCTCAAGCTATAGAGTCTAAGGTCTTAGATTTCTCTAATTTCTATTTGCTATCTTTCAAATCATACCTCTAAGGAGATCTGAGGTCCAGGCAAACACTTCTGCCCCAACTGAGGGCCCTATGGATGAAGCTTATCCAACTTTTGGAGTTTGTACCCAGAATAGAGTTGCGACATCCTGCCATCTTTGTGGGGTCCCACTTGTCCCCACCAACCCTGACAATGAAAGTGACCCTCCTATTCTATTACTTCAAAGGGATGCTACTAATGCTGACTTTTATCGCTCTCTCAAGCTCTTGATGTAATTGGTAGCTTCTCAATCGGAGCATGGTGATTCGACTACCATTTCTTCTAAGGCCACAAAAATTGGTTAATTTATAAGGTTGAGCCTTCTTATGTTTTTTGGTACAAAGGTTGAGGCATATTCTCAAGGCTTCGTTGATGAAATGGAGAAGATCTTTCGAATCATGCATGCTTTGAAGATTGAGGCCGTTGTATTTTTTTCCTACCAATTGAAAGATGTAGCGTACCAATGTTACGAAGGGTTGGAGTTGTCTAGAGGCGTTGATTCTAGTCCCCCTATGTAGGAGGATTTCTTTGAGGCTTTCTTAGATCGCTTCTTTTCTCAAGAATTGAGGGAAGAAAAGGCAGAAGTGTTTTTGAACTTGAAGCAAAGGAGGATGTCCGTTCAAGAGTATGCCTTGAAATTCAATCAATTGTCAAGGTATGCTCCCAAGATGGTTTCTAGTATGAGGGCTAAAATGTGTAAGTTTTTCTCGAGATTGTCCTGTGAGTTAATCCTTGAGAGAAAAGCGACCTTGTTGATTGAGAACATAGATATTTCTAGGTTGATTGTTTATATGCAACAAGTGGAAGAAGATAAAAAGAATCAAGTTGAGCTTAGTGAGAGACAAGGAAAGAAATTTAGGTCTTCTAAGCATAGTGGTGGTGATGGTGAAAAGAGTCCACGAAAGAAGTGAGGGAGTTTGAGTTCTTTATCTTCGGCTAGTATTTACTCTCCTTACCCGAAGTTTTTGGGTGGTTGTCAGTCTCAGTTTGGTGTTGGGTCCCAGGCACAGGGTGCCTAATTACAGGCTAGTGGTGCCCAGTCGACTTTACCCCGCCTTTTTTGCTAATTTTATGGTCAGAGTCACCATGGTTAATGTGAGAAGAGGAGAAATAAATATTTCCATTGTGGTCAGATTGGGCACATGCAGTGTGATTGCCCCTCTCTAGCAGCTTCTTGGGCCAACAAGGCCTCTATTCCTACTCCTTTTACTCCCATACCGACGGGTACTATATCTGCCTCTACTTCTATTTTTGGCACCAGCGCTGGCCAAAATCGCTTATATGTACTTGCTACTCGCCAGGATTTTGAGGTGTCTCCCGATGTTGTCACAGTTATGTTGAGACTTTTCTCCCTTGATGTGTATTTTTTGATTGATCCAGGGTTTACTCTTTATTATGTGACCTTGTATGTGGTTGTGCATCTTAATTATGGTCTTGAGAGTCTGTCGGTTCCTTTTTTGTTTCTACCCCGATCGGAGACTCTGTGATTGTTTAAAGGGTTTATAAAGGGTGTGTGATATCAGTTAGTAGTAGAGGTACTCTTGCATACTTGATAGAGTTTGACATGGTTGATTTTGATGTCATTCTGGGTATAGATTGGTTGCACTGTTGCCATGCTTCCTTAGATTGTCGGACCCATAGGGTCATGTTTAAATTCCCTAATGAACCTATCATTGTATGGAAAGGTGGTTCCCTAGTGCCTAAGAAAAGGTTCATTTCTTATCTAAAGGCTCAAAAGTTGATTTCAAAGGGGTGTTTGTATCATTTGGTCTGAGTTAAAGATTCTAACGTTGAAGAGCCTTCTCTAGAATCCATTTTTGTGGTTAATGACTTTCCCAAGGTATTTCTTGATGATCTTCCCGGTGTTTCTCCCATAGAAAAATTGATTTTGGGATTGATATTGTTTAGGAAACTCATTCGATTTTTATCCCTCCTTATAGAATGGCTCCGGTAGAGCTAAAAGAGCTTAAGGAGCAATTGAAAGACCTCTTAGATAAAGGTTTTATCCTCCCTAGTGTGTCTCCATAGTGTGCTCCTGTGTTATTTTTGTGCAAGAAGGATGGTTTTCTTCGTATGTGCATTGATTGTTCGTTAGTTAAACATAGTAACCGTAAAGAATAAATACCCTCTTTCTTGTATCGATGATTTATTTGATCAATTTCAGGGTGCAAAGTATTTCTCTAAGATTGATCTTAGATCGGGTTATCATCAGCTTAAGATTAGGGATGCAGATGTTCCTAAGACTGCCTTTAGAACTCGGTATGGCCACTATAAGTTTCTTGTCATGTCTTTTGGGTTGACCAATACCCCAACGGCATTCATGGACTTGTTGAATAGGGCCGTTCTTGTACATATTTTTTATTGTTTTCATCGATGATAGCTTAGTCTATTCTATGAGTGAGGTGGATCATGTCGATCATCTCTGTACCGTGTTGCAAACTTTAAAGGATCATCATTTGTATGCAAAGTTCTTCAAGTGTGAGTTTTGGTTGAAAGACGCAACTTTTCTTGGTCATGTCATCTTTAGTGAAGAGATTATGATAGATCTCCAAAAATTTATGGCAGTTAAGAATTATCCTAGGCCAACGATTTCAATCGATATTTAGAGCTTCTTGGGTCTAGTTGGTTACTATAGAAGATTTGTAGAGAGTTTGTCTACTATAGCTACCCCATTGACCAAGTCAACCTAAAAGAAGGTCAAGTTCTTATGGTTCGATGCGTGTGAGGGTAGTTTTGATAAGTTGACTTTGACTCTGGTTTTGACCTTGTCTGAGGGTAGTGATGGTTTTATGGTATATTATGATGCTTTTTGTGTCTATCTCAGTTACGTGTTGATGCAATATGGTAGGGTGGTGGCCTATGCTTCTAGGAAATTGAAAGTTCATGAGAAGAACTACCCAACTCATGACCTAGAGTTGTTAGCTATGATTTTTATGTTAATAATTTGGCGGCATTATCTTTATGGGGTTCATGTCGATGTCTTTTCCGATTATAAGAGTCTTTAATAGGTGTTTACCCAAAAGGAGTTAAATCTCTGGCAAAGAAGGTGATTTGAGTTGTTGAAAGACTATGAAATGAGTATTTACTACCATCCCGGTAAGGTGAATGTAGTCGCCGATGCTCTTAGTAGATTTTTCATGGGAATTTTGGCCCATATAGATGAGGATAAGCGAGAATTATTGAGGTACGTTCACTATTTGACTACTCTTGGAGTTTAACTTGTGGACTCCGAGGATAGTGGTGTATTTGTGCTTCTGGTATCTCAGTTGTCTCTTGTTGTTGAGATAAAGAAAAGGGAAATTTTGGACCCCGAGTTGATAAAGATCAAGAGTAATGTGGATCAACATAAAGTTGCGGACTTTGTGATTGGTGGTGATAGTATCTTGAGATACTAATATAGACTGTGTGTTTCCGATGTCGATGGATTGAGGGAAAGGGTCATGACCGAGGCTCATGAATCCCGTTATGCCATTCATCTTGATTCCACCAAGATGTATCATGACCCTTGAGAGTTCTATTGGTAGAGAAATATGAAACGTGATATGGCTAGATATGTGGCTAAGTGTTTGGTGTGTCAACAAGTGAAAGTTGAGCACATAAGGCCTGGTGGGTTATACTAAGAAATTATATTGCCCGAATGGAATTGGGAGGCAATTAATATGGATTTCATTGCCGATCTTTCTAGATCTCAGAATCAATGTGATTCTATTTGTGTCATTATTGATAGAATGACCAGGTTCGCTCACTTTTTGCCTGTGAGGATAAATTACTCGGTGAAAGATTATGCCAAGTTGTATCTTACAGAGATTTTGAAGTTGCACGGTTCTCCAGTTTCTATTATCTCGTATTGTGGTCCTCTATTTTCATCCCACTTTTAGAAGTCGTTCCCAAAAGGTTTGGGTACTAGATATGCATTAGTACCGCTTTCCACTCGCAAACGGATGGGCAAGAGGAAAGAACTATCCAAACATTAAAGGTTATGTTGCAGGCTTGTGTGATTGCTTATGGTGGTAGTTGATATAGCTACTAGCCTTTGATTGAGTTCGCCTATAATAATAGTTAACACTCTAGTATTGTCATGGCCCCTTTTGAGACATTGTATGGTAAGGGATGCCGATCTCCTATTTGGTGGTACGAAGCTGACGAGGGTAAGTTGCTTGGTCTCAATATAGTTCACCAAGACTTAGAGAAGGTGAAGGTGATCGATTGAAAAACGTTCAAAGTCACCAAAAGTCCTATACGCTGTAAGGTGTAGGGACTTAGAGTTTAGTGTTGGTGGTTGGGTATTCTTGAAAGAGTCTCCTATGAAGGGAGTGATGCAATTTTGTAAAAAAAGAAAGTTTAGTCCCCGATATGTTGGCCCCTGCTTGGTTGTGAAAAGGGTTGGCAATGTTTCCTATGAGTTGGAGTTGCCTTCTAGTATGAACTCCATTCATCCAGTTTTCCATATCTCTATGTTGCAAAAATGTGTGGGTGATCCTTCGTTGGTTGATCCCTTGAGGGATGTTGATATCTCAGACTCTTTGTCCTATAAGGAGATCCCAATGAGGATCTTTGATCATCAAGTTCATCGGTTGTGAATGATAAAAGTGGATTTGGTGAAGGTTTTATGGAGGAACCAAAAACCCGAGAAAGCTATGTGGGAAGTGGAAAAGGAAATAAAGTCCAAGTATCCACATTTGTTTTCTATCCCGAAAACTTGGGATGGAGGTATTTGTTGATCTCCTTGCTTCGATTTATGTCTTTGATGGAAAATGGGTTGAAGTCCCCAATGTTTGAAATTAAGTTATGGCTTAATAGGCCATGGGCTGAAGTCCCTATTGCTTTGAAATTATGTGTGTCTTGTTGTGATAGGTTTATGTCCCTAGTATCTTGAGTTGATTCATGTCTTTGGTAAAATGATGGATTCGAGCCCCAGATCCTTGAATTGAGTAAGTATCCATGATAAGTTGATGGGTTGAAGTCCCTAAGTTGTGAAATGGGTAGGTGTGTAAAATTAAGGGGGTTAAGTCCATAAGCTTTGAAATGAACAAGTGCCTTGATAAATAATGGGTTTGAGTCCTAACGATGATGACAAGAATAATTGATTGATAATGAGCATGATATGTGCTATATCCTTGTTATATGCTTGTTCTAACTTGTTTGAAGGTTGTTTTGATATGTGATAATGTGTTAACTTGTGTTTATTTCTTGCCCTACCCATCATTCGTGGACGAATGATCCAAGTGGGGGAGAATTGAAATGCTTAAGACTTTGAACCTTTGAAAAATACTCCCCATTTGGTGTCACTAGGCTGGGTACGACTAGGGGCACGAGTCGTACCCCTTAGATACGAGTCTTATCCTCCTTTCCCTCCCTTCTCATATCCTAGGCAGTTTAGTGATGGTTACTCATTGTCCTAGGTATGAGTGACCCCCTCCACAATCATACCCTAAGTATACGAGTCGTACACAACATGATCGTATACAGAAAAGTCCTAGCTTGAGTGGACTTATTTTGGGTACGGATGGTGTATACGATTTAGGGGTTAAATCGTACCCTTTGAATATAACTCAAGGGTGTGTGATCGTACCCTTAATAGTATAGGTGACCTAGGAGAAGCCTAGGGTATGAGTAAGAGTACCACTCGTACCCTAGGGTACGGTTCATAAGGAGAGTCGTACCCCTGCACGGTTTTATTTTACAGCTTTTAACTAAGGGCCTTGTGGTCATTTATCATGCCTTAAACCCGAAGTCCCTTAACTATATAAGTGTATAAGGCCTCCTTAAACACACTTTTGAGTGGATCAAACATCTAAAACACTCTCTCAAAATCATCTTCAAAGAATTGGAGGCTAGGGTTTTAAGGATTATCTTCAAGAGGCAAAGTGAAGTCAAGAATCTTGGTGAATCAAGTTTTCTAAGGCATGTAACTCTTCCCCTTGTTAAATAACTCTAAACCCAGGTATTTCACACTTGGATCAGTCAGTGTACAAGGTGATTTTGAAATCAATGAAAAGGATTTTGTTGCCTAATGATGAATAATGTTAAGTTTTTCTTAGACTTAGGTTTATACATGTCATTGATGGTGATTTTCATAAGTGGGTGCTTGTTGTATATGGTTTAACATGAGTGTCTTGAGTAACCCTAATCTTTATGATTTCTACCACGAAAATAGCCTTGTCAAAGGTATGTACATAAGATGTTTATGGAAATGTCTAAGTGAATTTTCTAGTCACATATTGGTGATATTTTGAATTAGGGCAATGACCATTGAAATGGTTGAGCAATGGAGGCTCCCATAAGGACCATGAGGTTATGTATAGTGTTGAATTAACTAAATGGTTAAAGTCCTTAAGGGTTGTACAGAATGAATGTTGATTCTTGGGTAAAGGGTTAAAGTCCCAATGTCAACTAATACTAGTTATGATGGCTTGAGGTTGAGGTTCCTTGCCTTACAAAATGGCTGGAGGTTGAATTACCTTGTCTTATAAAATGGCTTGAGGTTGGAGTCCCTTGACCAATGATATTGTTCAAGGTTAAATTCCCTTGCATAAAGGGACCTCTTAAGGTTAATTTACCTTGCTGAATGAAATGACTTGCGGTTAGAGTCACTTGTCTAACGAATTGGCATAAGGTTAGAGTCCCTTGCCTAGATGAATGTGTGTGTTTAGAGTCCCTTGTTTTAATGATTGTGTATGTGGTTAAAGTACTTGGATAGCGAATGTGTGAGCATGGTTAAAGTCCTATGCCTAAGTAGAATTGTCGAATCTAAGTGTGGAAGGTTGGAGTCCTCCACTTCATGTCTAATGAATGAATGTTCAAGAATGTTGTTGAGCCTTGATTTTTTGATTAGCATGTGATATACCTATATGTAAGGATAAGTGTGTGAATATGATTGAATATGATATATTGACTTGTTTTGAATAATGATGCTATTACATCCTTATCTTTTTGTTACATGCTAGCGTTCCAACCGCTAACTATCTCCGGATGCTATGTCCCTATGCGACATAGGGGTTGGAGAATCATCTTTTCTTTCTACGCAATGATTAGATGAATGAAGCGACTCATGCATTGACTTCAGAGTGGTGAGCTTCCTTATTTTGGAAGACATTTATTCTTGGTCTCCTATCTTTAGACTTCCTTTTATTTTGACTTGGTTTGGCTATTGTCGGGCCTTATCCCGCCATATATAGTTCTAAACTTTGGTCTGTATAGAGGTACTATAGATGACTGTGGAATTGGGTATATTGGCTAGTGTATTGATATTTATGAAATGGTTAGACATTGTTAGGTTACGACTTCTTGTATTGTTTCCATTATCTTATTATGCGGTAGGGATTCACCCAACCATTGTAATTTATGTACTGATTATGTGGGTTATTGAGGCGACCTATGGTTCATGTGGGCTTGAGGTGCCTATACGACATAGCCCAGTTTTGGGTTGTGTCACACATCTCTGCCGGTTATATTAATGAGGGAGCCCTTTCTTGGGATCAATGCGGTGGATATAATATGATCCATGATACGGTACTTAAAATAGAGAGATAAGGTACCAAAGTGGAAGATATTGTGTCCAGGTTGGACAGAACCTTTTTGGCCTCCTCAAAGCTGACTTCAAAATCTTCAGGCCAAGACTCATTCATAAAGGGGATTACCCTAGGGAACTTTGTATCAAACACCTTTTCAAACAGAAAACTATTGAGTACAATTCTTGTGCCTAGCTCAAGAGTCTCTAATTCACCGCTGTCAGGAGAGAGGCGGAGATTGGCATAGAATATTTGAATAGGATCCTCATAACATTCAAGTCCATAGATATGGAAAAGTAGTGCTAGGTCTTGAAATTTAAAATAGAAATTGACATTGCAACGAGTTTATTTTAATTGACAGAGATTTACTACTCGACCGGGTACAATGGAGTGGCTCTTGAAGGAGGTTAACTTGTCTCTTTGTGAGCAGGTCCTAAATTTATCCATGTCTTCTGGAAGAAAAGGATCTAGAGGAGTTGAACAAGGTTTCTTGACTGAAGAGGTTGGACTTAGGGCAGGACATCTTTTAGTCACAGATAACGGCCGAGAGTGGGACAAGGATGATTTAGAAGATTCAAAGATGAGGACATGATTATTAGAGTGGAGATCTGGAAGGATTTTCAAGAGATTAGCCATGGAGCGAGTTCTGGTCATTGGAGAGAAATCTGACAAGGGTTTTAAAGAGGCAATGATGAAAAGGAAGAGGTGTATAGATGAATCAGGATGAATGAACTGAGGGGATGATGGCAGAAGGTGAAGTGAATTAAGGCGGCTTCTGAGGTGAAAGGACAGCAAAAAAAGGTGTTGGGAAGATAAAAAGGAGTAGAGGCGGTACAAGTGGTGGAAAAAGGGTAAAAAGTAATGATAATGCTTATTCAAAAAGGTTTACAAAAATTAAAGAGATTCACTAAGATGAAATAATGAAGTAGTTAAAAGGGATTTTATAAAAATAAAAATTATAAGTCATTAATGCTGATAATACCAAGCCTTTTTCGAAGGAAACAAAATTTAGCTTCTAATAATGGATTAGTAAAAATATCTGCCAACTGAATTTTGGAATCAACATATATGTGGGAAATATTGCCATTTTTGACATGATCTTGAATAAAATGATATTGAATATCAATAGACTTAGCCCTAGAATTATGAACAATATATATAGACAAACTAATAGCATTGGTGTTGTCACAACATATAGACATAGATTCAAATGACAAATTAAAATCAATTAACAGTTGCATAGTCCATAAAATTTAAGTACTATAACTTCCAACGGCTATGTATTCAACTTCAGTTGTTGATAGAGCAACTAGAGTTTGTTTATTGTTATGCCATGAAAACAAGGCATCATCGAGAATTTGGCATATTACGCAAGTGTTTTTTATATCATTCTTATCACCTACAAAGTCAGTATCAGAATATTCAACTAAGTTAAAATAATAGGATCGAGGGTACCATAGTTCAATATTTTATGCCCCAATGAGATATCGATTGATTTTTTTGACAACAATCAGATGAAACTCTTTAGGAGCCGACCAGAACCTTGCATACTTACACACACTGAACATGATATCTGGTTGAATGGTGATCAAGTAGAAGAGTGATCCAATCATTCCCCTATATGTCCTTTCATCAGCATATTTTCCATATGAATCTGAATCAAGACTTATGGTCCCTTTTTTCATGCCAAACTTTTTGATAAGTTCCTTCGTATATTTGGCTTGACTAATGAAAGTACCTTTGGGTGTTTGCTTGATTTGTAATCCCAATAAAAATGTGAGCTCTCCCATGAGGCTCATTTCAAATTCTTCTTTCATCGAATTAGCAAAATTCTCACACAAGGGGACATTAGAACTACCAAAAATAATATCATTAACATTAATTTTCACAATGAGTAAATTAGAGTCAATATTTTTGGTGAAAAGAATTGTATCAATTTTTCCTTTTTGAAAATTATTATTTAACAAGAAAGTACTCAACCTCTCATACCAAGCCTTTGGAGCTTGTTTGAGACTGTAGAGTGCTTTTGACAATTTAAAAATATAGTTTGGATAACATGGATTTTCAAAGTCGGGGGCTTGTCTTACAAAAAACTTATTTACGAATAAATGCATTTAATAAAGCACATTTGACATCTATTTGATATAGCTTAAACCATTTGAAGGCAACAAAATTTGACAAAATACGAATTGAGTATAGCCTTGTTACAGGAGCAAAGGTATCATCATAATCAATACCTTCTTTTTGGGAGTAGCCTTGAGCTACAAGTCTGGATTTATTTCTAATAACCTTACCTTCTTTATTCAGTTTGTTTCTTTAGACCCATCTAGTTCTAACTACTGAACAGTTCTTGGGTTTCTCAACTAGAGTCCAAACATGATTTCGTTCAAATTGATCCAATTCTTCTTTCATGGCCTCTACCTAAGTTTTATCTTTGAGGGCTTCATCGATCTTCTTGGGCTCGATTTGAGACATAAGAGCAATAGACGTTTGCTTTCTTAATGAGGCTCTTGTCTGTATCTTATCATCTGTGTTTCCAATGATAAAATCCTTTGGATAGCTAGCATTGTGCTTCCATTTTCTTGGAACACTTATTTTGGCTACTTTAACTATAGGAGTCAACTCTGGAGGAGTCGACTCATTTTTTGGCAACTCTAGAGTTATGTTTTCTTTAGCTCTATATTGTGGTTCATTTACCTATTCTTCATCAATATTCAAACTCATAGGAGGGTGATTAGTTTCATCAAATACAATATTCATAGATTCTTCAACATCTAAATTCCTTTTATTATAATCTTGGTAGGCACGATTGGTGGGAGAGTACCCAAGAAAAATACATTCATCACTTCGTGGATCGAATTTTCCTAAGTTACTCTTACCATTGTTGTGGATGAAGCACTTGCATCCAAAATGATGAAAGTAGCTAATATTAGGCTTCTTCCCCCTTTACAGTTCATAAGGAGTCTTTTTTAGAATTGGTCTGATGAGGCATCTATTGATGATGTGACAAGCTGTGCTTACTACCTTTGCCTAGAAGTGATTTAGAAGATTGTGTTCTAGCAACATGGTTCTGGTAGTTTCCTAAAGAGATCAATTTTTTTGCTCCACTATACTATTTTGTTGAGAAGACTGAGGTGATGAGAAGTTTTGAGAGTGCCCATTCGGAGCATAGTATTCCTCGAAATATTTATTTTCAAACTCTCTCCCATGATTCCTATGAACATAGGTGATGAAGTGCGCTGCCTGTCTTTGCACATTTTTACAAAAAATTTCAAAGTTTGTGAAAGCCTCATGTTTGTGAGCAAGAAACATTAACCATGTAAGAAAATAATAATTATCAACGATAACAAAAACATATCTTTTTCTACCAATACTTGCTGTCTTAGTGGGGCCAAACAAATCTATGTGAATTATTTTAAGGGGTTTGGTAGTAGTTCTAATGTCTTTGACTTTGAATGATCTCTGAGTCTGTTTACCCCACTACCCAACTGGCAGGCATCACAAATGTTATCCTTCTTAAACTTGAGTTTTGGCAAACCTTTCATAAGTTCAAGTTTGGAGAGTTCCTTAATAATATGCATACTGGCATGTCCAAGCTTTCTGTGCCACAACCAAGTGTCATTGGTTTGCACAGTGAGGCAAGTTAAAGTGGCAAAATTAGGACTATTTATAACGTAAATATTATCTACCTGTTCACTGATAATAGAGGTGTCTCTTTTATCATGTTTGATGGAGCAACCTCGGCTTTGAAAGAGATTCCATATCCTATGTCACATGGCTGATTGATACTATGTAGGTTGTGTTTTAGTCCATCTATGAGATACACTTCAATGTGTTCACATGAGGAGTTAATCTTTACTAAACTGACTTCGATGACATCATCTTTAGCATTATCACCAAATCTGACTAATCCTCTTCCTATTTTCTCTAAAAAACAAAAAATTCTATTTTTTCGGTCATATGTCTGGAATATTCGCTTTGATGACCCACATTCCTTTTTATAGCTTTTACGGACATATTTCTGCAAAATAAAAAAATTAATTTTATTTAGGTACCCAAGTGCTATTAGGTCCTTGAGGGTTAGAGGTACTTTCTTTAGGCCTTCAAATTTATGCCCTTTCTGTCCATAGGTATAGCAAATAAGTCCTTGAAAGGAGAAAAAGATTTTTGTTGACTCAAACAATCTTGATGAGGAATTGGAGTTCGTTTTGAAAGAATTTGATTATAAAAACTTTGACTAGGTGATTTTCTTATGTTATTTAATGGCTTTTTTACATCATCAGGTTCTTCTTGAAGTAAATAAATTTTGATTTGACATGCTTCAATTTCAACTTGACAGTTCTTTCATTCTTTCTAGTTTTTCTTCTCTTGAGCAAGTTTATTGTATTCATCAATAACTTTTTGAAGCTCATCAGTTATCATATATAAATATGATTCAAGGATGTCATAGTTAAGACACTTGTATGGTCTTACCTCACTTGATTCACCTTTTATCATGAAGCATATGTTGGCTACTTTAGTTTCTTCCTTAGTTTCATTTTCATCACTCTAAGCCCCACAATTTTTTTTGTCTGGATGATCTTCTTTTTAATTCTGGATAGTTTTGTTTAAAGTGACCCGACCTTCCACAGTAATAGCAACGATCATCATTCCTTGTTAATTCATTGTTTTTGACTCCTTGGGGTCTTTACTATCTCTGTCTCGAGATTTGCTTTACTCCATAATTTATAAGATCCATTTCTTCGCTATTGGCTTCTTCCAGGAAGTCTTCCTCTTTAGTTGATACAACATTGAAGGCTATTGGTTTCTTTTTTTCTTCCTTATTATATATGTTGACCTAATTTTGTCCATTGGTAATAAGATTACCTCATAATTTTTTATATTTCATATTGTGAAGGTCTCCATCTTTTAGAATGGTAGCTTTGGTTTCTAATGCTTTAGGAAGGCTTCTGACAAGCTTCTGGACTTGCAGGCTATGCGGATCGATCATCCCTAATGATTTCAGCTCACATATAATTTTGCTAAATCTGGCAAATATTGATTCTATGTTTTCATTTTCGTACATTATGAACAACTCGTATTCATTGACTAGAGTAGTGATTTTTAACTTTTTGACTTTGGTGGTCCCTTCATAGGTTATTCCACTTTATCCCTCATTTATTTTATGGTTTCACAAGTTGATGTCTTGTGGTATTCTTCTCCGCTTACTGCACAAAGAAGTAAACTTATGGCTCTTGCATTAGTTTGAATTACCTCTTGTTGTTCTTCAGTAACTTCAAAAATTTCTAGGTCCTCTATGTTAGTACTGCTTGAATCCTTGTCCTTTTCCTTGTCCTTCTATTTTTCTTTGAGTCTTGGAATTGGATTTAGTCCCTTCTTAATGATAATCCATGCTTGGAAGTCATTTGTTTGGATGAAGATTTTGAATCTGTTCTTCCAATAAGAGCAGTCTTGTCCATTGATGTATGGTGGTCTTGTGGAGGAGTGACCATCTTGAAAGAGAGCTCTTGGAATTTTGTAGTTCGCCTTTTGATCTTTACTCACGTGCGGTTTAGCAACACTGTTGGTGAGACCTTCTTGGATACAAATAGATTCAATAGGGGGTGAATTAAAAAATTTTTCTTGAGTCGACTGTGGAGCCTTCACAGTCGACTTACCTACAAATCACTATAATCAATAAAGCATATTATATTGAAGCAAACAAGCAAGTAACTAAATAATTTGAAATAAGAACACAAAGATTTATCTTAGTTCGGAACACCAATGTGGTGCCTACTTCCAGTCCCTTGGGTTTCAAAGTTTCCTTAGATCTTTTCAAAGTGGGTTCTGAGTACAATGATGGTGAACAAGTTCTGAAACTTATTTTGATTTTCAGATCTTGTGACACAGCCTTAATCGGTATTACAAAGTTGACTAGATCTTACTCTTGTGTAACTATTGTAAACTATAAAGTACAAAGCTTTATTGAGACTACGATTGAGATACACTAAGATTCTCCTTTTGAAGTTGCATAGGTGCTTCGATCTTCAGTCTTTTTCTTTTATACTCTTCAGCTGCTTTGACTTCTAACCATCATAAGGAAACCAATAGATTTCTTCTCAATCAAGGATTTGGATTGATTCCTTGATTGAGGGATGGACCAAAAATTATGTCCATATCAGATATGTCCATACGTGGTCCAGCCATTGCAACAGTACATGTCCATATCAAATATGTCCATGTAGAGGGTGTGGTATTCTTTTATTTTGCTTTTGTTTTGATTGATCCATTTGCTTTATATTTGGGAAGCTAATAATCTCCATGATTGATACTCTTCTAAATTTAGCATCGTCCTTCTTGTAAGTGAATGCCTGCTTCCTTTCTCATATATTCAGTATTGATTCCTTAAGGATCTTTTTGGTCTTTTATATCTTTAGTGTATCCTGTAAGATATTTGCTTATTAGTTTGTCCTTATTAAAAAAATATAATGAGAATATGGGGCTAACAGCTTCCAATGCTAATTCAACTAAACCTTATTCCAGGATAAAAATATCCTTAGGACGTGTTGTTATATATTTGGTTTTGATAATCAACAAACTTTTGTAAGGGACCTAGTCCATATTTCAAGGGACCTAGTCTGTGATTCTCTATCTAAGGTTAAAATCACCTTGGTACAGATGTCACAACTACAACAAAGGCGCAACAAGCCTATCCAACATCGACTAATAGAATAAAGCTTAGGTCTTTCTCTCTCTTATATATGCTAAAATTATAAGAGCCAAACCTAGTTTTTTCATAGCTTAAACAGATTTATCTCTCAAGAAAAATTCATCCTCATACAAAAAATATTGCTCATTTCAACAAAGGGAACTGATTGAGCTGTTGCTTTAGTCTTTGTATTTTTATTGAGTTTTGTCTTTTTTATTTTTATATTGTGAATCTACTTCTGAGTTAAAAAGCATAGTAGATATCTTACTTGTCTAAGTCTTTAGGCTGAGTCGGATTAACTAGAGTTTGTTAGTCAAATCATCTATTGGTTAGTCAAGTCTTCTTTTATCATTCTTTGATGTTTCTCTTATAGTTACCTAGGAGTGTCAACTAGCATTAGTTGATTTGAAATGTGTAGTAGAATTGTTGCACAAGTTTTGGTAGAGTTACCTAAGAGTGTTGACAAGAGTTAGTTAACATGAGGGTGTGGTAGAGTTACTGCATTAGTCTTGTAATAGAGTTATTACAAGGAGTTAGGATTAAGAGTTAAATTTTTATGATAACCAGAGTCTGCAATCACATTTTTCTTTGAAGTTCGTGGAGTTGCTGAAAATTTTGTGAGAAAGGTCGTGGTTTTTCATTCCTTAAGTAAGACAGTTTCCACGTAAATATTATGTTCCATTTACTATTCTTGTATCTAACTGTTAGCCTCCTAAGTTTACGTTTTAATAATGACAAACTAACGAATAAATCTTTGTAGGATATTGGAAGACTACTAATAATGGAAGGATAAAGGAAGCTATCTCTAGAAATAGAAGGACATCGAATCATGAGTTGTGGAATCCAAGCAAATCAATCAAGTAAGAACAAATGGAAAGAGAATCTCAACTCGGAGAATCATAGCTAATCAAATCAATCACGAGAATCTCAGTCCCAAGAATTGCAGTAAATCAGATCAATCATAACAAAGTAAAAGGAAGAAAATATCTCAAGCAAACTTGGAAAAATATCCAGTAATACAAGACCAAATGGTAGAAAAGATCACAAGCATATCTGATATGGACGTGAGTAAGAGTCGTATGTGGACATATCTGATATAGACATAGCAGACGGCTACATTCCTTAATCAAAGAATCAATTCAAATCCTTGATTGAGAAGAAATCTCTCGGGTTACCTTATGGAGAGTAGCTGCTGAACACTTTAAGATAAGCAGACTGAAGATAGACACGGGTTATGCAACTTCAAAGAAAACATCAAAGTGTCTCAATCTGAGTCTCACAAGGCTTTGTAATTTTTAGTCTACAATTGTTATATAAAGAGAAGGATTGAGTCAACTTTGTAAAATCAACTAAAGCTTTGTCACAAGATCTGAACAGCAAAATAAGTCTTCAGAACTTATTTCTCATCATTGTAATCGAGCCCAACATTGAAAGATCTAAAGAAACTTTGAAACCCAATGGGATTGGAAGTAGGCACCCCATTGGTGTTCCAAACTAGGATAAATCTCTGTATCCTTACTTTATGTTCAAATATTTATTTGCTTAATTATTTCAAATCTAATCTATTTTGTGTAGTGTACTAATCTGCAGACGAGTCGACTGTGAAGAGTTAATAGTCAACTCATAAAAAATTTTCAATTCTCTCCCCTCTTAAATTTCAATTAGTATTAGGGCAGGTCTCACCAATAGCATTGCTTAACTGCAAGTGAGGAAAGATCACATGGCAAATTATCAAATTCCCAGTGCTCTTCTCCAGGATGGTCACTTCTCCACAAGACCACAATACTTTAATGGACAACATTACTATTACTAGAAGAATAGGCGTAGAATCTTTGTCCAATAAAATGACTTCCCAGCCTGGGTTGTCATAAAAAGGGTCTACAGCCGATTCCAAAACTTAAGGAGAAGCCAAAGGAAAAAGAAAAAAGAATCTAGCAGTACTAACATAGAAAACTTTAAAAGTTTTGAGGTCATGAAAGAATAATAAGAGGTAATCCAAACTAATGCACGTGGTATAAGTTCTCTTCTTTGTCCAGTTAGTGCAGAAAAATATGACAAGATATCAACTTGTGTAACTGTAAAAGAAATATGGGACAAATTGGAGGTAACATGTGAAGGAACCACCAAAGTCAAAAAGTCAAAAATTGCTGCCCTGGTCAATGAATACGAGTTGTTCAAAATAGAAAAGAATGAAGACATTGAAATAATGTTTTGTAGATTTTGTAAGATCGTATGTAAAATGAAATCACTAGGGATGATCTATCCACATAGCCTGCAAGTCCAAAAGATGGTCTGAAGTCTTCCAAAGATTTAGGAAACTAAGGCTGCCACTTTGGAAGATGAATATTTGTACAACATGACATATGATGAACTATGAGGTAACCTTACTGCATATGAGAACAATTACATCAACAGGTACCACAAGGAGAAAAATAAGAAACCAGTAGCCTTTATCGCTGCTCTAACTAAAGAAGAGGACATTCTGGAAGATGTCAATACCAAAGGGATGGCCCTCATCAATCGTGGAATAAGGCATATCATTAGACAGAGAAAACAAAGATCCCAAGGAGCCAAAAATAATGACTCTATCAGAAATGATGATCATTATTGTTACTGTGGAAGGCCTGGCCATTTCAAATAAAACTGTCCAGAGTTAAGAAGAAGACCATCTAGAAAGAATGAAAACTTTAGAGCTTGGAGTAATGAAGATAAAATTGAAGAAGAAGTAGAGTCTGCAAATTTGTGTTTCATTGCAACAGGTAAACCTAGCGAGGAACAGGTTCGCAAAAGCTATAAGAAGGGAATGTGGGTTATTAATTGAGGATGTTCTATACATATGATCGAAAAGAAAGAAAAGTTTCTTTGTTAAATAAATTACATTGGTGGGTCAGTCAGATTTGGTAACAGTGCCAAAGGCAACGTCATTAAAGTTGGCTCAGTAAAACTTAGCTCATCATATGAATTCACTAAAGTATATCTAGTAGACAGCCTTAAATACAATCTGCTCAACATCAGTCAACTGTGTGATGTCGGCTTCAATAGTCCTCTTCAAAGCTAAAAATTACTCAATCAAATATGACAAAAGAGATATCTCACTCATCGATGAATGCGTTGATAACATCTATTTCTTAAATAGTCCTAACTTTGCTACCTTTTCCTGCCTCATTGTACAAGCCAATGATGCTTTATTGTGGCACAGAAAGCTTGGACATGCTAGTATGCGTATCATTGAGAAGTTTTCCAGACTCGAATTGGTGAAAGGTCTGCCAAAACTCAAGTTTGAAAAGGATCACATATGTGATGCCTGCCAATTGGGTAATAGACCCAAACATTATTTAAAGTCAAGGACATTGTCTGTACTACCAAACCTCTTCAAACAATCCACATGGATCTGTTTGGCCCCACCAAGACTGTAAGAATTAGTGAAAAGATATGTTTTTGTCATAGTTGATGATTACTTACGATTTACTTGGGTAATTTTTCTTGCTCATAAACATGAGGCTTTCACAAACTTTGAGATTTTTTCTAAAAAGGTATAGAGAGAAGATGGACACCTCATCACTTACATTCACAGTGATCATGAAGGAGAATTTGAAAACACAATATTTAAAGATTATTCTGCTCAAAATGGATACTCTCAAAACTTCTCATCACCTCGGTAACCTCAACAGATTGGTGTATAGAGAAAAACAATCAATTCCTCCAGGAGACTGCTAGGGCCATGCTATTAAGACATAATCTCCTAGATTATTTTTGTGTAGAAGGCGTTAGCGCAACGTGTCATATCATTAACAGGTGCCTGATCAGACCTATTATGAAGAAAATGCCTTATGAACTTCGGAGAGGAAAGAATTTGAACATTAGCTACTTCTACCCTTTTACATAAAAATGTTTTATTCATAACAATGGTAAGAATTACTTGGTAAAATTTGATCTATGGAGTGACGAAGGTATTTTCCTTGGATACTCTCCCACTAGTCGTGCTTACAGGGCTTTTAATAAAAGTAACATATGTGTTGAGTAATCTATGCATCTTGTATTTGATAAATCTAATCACCCCCCTGCGAGTTTAAGTGTTGATGAAAACAGGTGAATAATCTATAATCTAGAGAAAATTATAGCATAACCTTTGATCCATCATAAGACAAGCCGACTATACCCCTTATAGAGTCGACTCCCATAGCAGAAACTGTGAAATTGAATATTCCAAAAGAATGGAAGCACTATGCTAGATATCCAAATAAACTCATTATCTGAAATCCATAAGATATAGTGCAAACCAGAGCATCATTAATGAGACAAGCATCTGCTTCCTTTTAATCTCAAATTGAACCAAATAAACTGGTGAAGCTCTTAAAGATGAATCATGGGTTGAAACAATGAAGGAAGAACTGGACCGGTTTGAATGAACTCAAGTTTGGACCTTGGTTGAAATACCAATCAACTATTCGGTAATTAGAACTAGATGGGTCTACAAAAAAAATTGAACGAAGAAGGAAGATTATCAGAAATAAAGCCAAACTCATAGCTCAAGGCTACTCCCAAAAAGAATGTATTGATTATGATGAGACCTTTGCCTCAGTATCAAGGTTAGAGTTAATTCGAATTCTATTAGCTTTTGTTGATTTCAAATGTTTTAAGCTATATCAAATGGATGTTAAGAGCACCTTCTCCAATGATTTTATTCATGAAGAATTTTTTGGTAAAACAACCTCCAGGGTTTGAAAATATGGCATATCCAAATCATGTTTTCAAATTATCAAAAGCACTCTACGGGATCAAACAAGCTCTAAAGGCTTGGTATGAGAGATTGAGTACTTTCTTACTAAATAACAACTTTTAAAGGGGTAAAATTGATAAAACTTTGTTCATACAAAATCTTGATTCAAATCTTTTTATTGTCCAAATTTACGTCGATGATATCATTTTTGATAGTTCTAATATCTTTATGTTTTAGAATTTTGCTAACTTGATGAAAAGTGAGTTTGAAATGAGTCTTACGGGTGATTTCACATTCTTCTTGGTATTACAAATCAAACCAACTCCTAAAGGCACTTTTATCAATCAAGCCAAGTACACTAAGAAACTTATCAAAAAATTTGGTATGGAAAAAGAAAAGGCGTACGAAACTCCAATGATTCCATCCACAAGCCTTGATTTAGATTCATTTGGTAAGGATGTTGATGAGAAACTGTACAGGGTAAAGATAGGATCACTGCTCTAACTGACGGCCAGCCGACCAGACTTCATGTTCAGCCTATGTAAGTGTGCCAAGTTCCAGTTGACTCCTAAAGAGTCTTATCTGACTGCTGTCAAAAGTATCATTTGATACCTTATAAAAACTCAAGAAATTGGACTATGGTACCTTTATTCATATTATTTTGATTTAATTAGATATTTAGACGCTGACTTTGCAGGTGATAAAAATTATAGAAAAAGTACCAGTAGAACTTGTCAAATTCTTGGCGATGCCCTAATTTTATGCCATAGCAAGAAGCAAACTTCAGTTGCTCTGTCAACAACTGAAGCTGAATACATAGCCGTTTGCAATTGTGGTACTCAAATTTTATGGATTATGCATCAACTACTTGATTTTAATTTGTCTTTTGAATCTGTTCCCATAATGAGTGATAACAGCAACGCTATTAGTCTGTCTAAATATATCGTGCATCATTCTGAGGCGAAATACATTGATATTAAGCATCATTTAATTCGTGACCATGTCGATAATGGTGATTTCTCATTAACCTTTATTGATTCTAAAAATCAACTGGCAGATATTTTTATAAAACCCTTGTTAGAAGAAAGGTTTTGTTATCTCAGAAAAATACTTGGTATCCTTAGCATCAATGACCTATGAGTTCTGTATATATATATATTTTTTTTTATATATTTTGTTTTATTTTTTTTTAAAAATCATCATTACTCTCACAATTGTTCACTCCTTTTTTACCATCTCTACACCCATTTACTTTTCCAACACTCCTTCGACTGCCACCCTTTCACTTTCATCAGTCATCTTTCCCATTGCCCCTCTTTGGATTTCTATTGTTTATCCTCTCAATAGTTTCATACTTTCCCAATTTCTCCTTAGGTACTCTTAACTGTCCTCTCCTCTCCCTATCTACTTCTTTAAAATTCACCTTTCTTCTCTCCTATGACCAAAACCCATTTAATAGTGACCATGCCTAAATATCCCTCCAAAACCCTCTTTAACTATCCTATCCTTCTCTCTGAATCATCTGATGAATCCTCTATGAACACTCAGTCAATTCTTATTTTCATTGCTGTAGGAATCAATTGTACAACTTCTGGACCTCGGGAAAAGTATAAACACCGATATAGGCAAGGTTAGGGTGGCCTTTGATGGGTTTAAATAGGAGGGTATAAGATTGTTTTCTTGGATGTTCACATGAGTGGATTTCCTCACGACCCAATTCCACTCCTCCAATGATGATCTATCCATTTCCATCTAGAACTCCTTCAAAAAAGTCAAAAAATCATATGATACCTTCTATCATAACATGCATGATACTCTGACCTATTTTCTCAAGAAGTGATGAACAATGATGACTCTTTATATCCTACAGGGGGTCCTGTCCCTTTGTAAATATGTTTTTTTTGTATCTGCTACTTGTCTACTATTTTGTTTTATAATTGAGAAAGACAGGAACATTAGGATGTGCCTATCATTCAGGGGGAGAAAGTCAGCAAGTCGACTGATAAAAAATGCCTACTAGTCAGGGGGGAGCAAGCTGACAGGCAGAGAAGTCAACTAATGTTTACACTCATTTACCATTATCAAAAAATGGGAGATTGTTAGCCTCCTAAATTTACATTTGATAATCACAAACTAACGAATATATCTTTATAGGATATTAGAAGACTATTAATGAGGGAAGAATAATGAAGCCGGGTCTAGAAAGAGAAGGACACCGAATCATGATCCGTGACATTCAAGAAAATCAATCAAGTGAGAACAAATGGAAGTAGAATCTAAAATCAGAGAATCAGAGCAAATCAAATCAATCATGAGAATGTTTGTCTTGAGAATCGCAGCAAATCAGATCAGTCATAAAAAAGTAAAATAAAGAAAATATCTCAAGCAAACTTGGAAAAGCATCAATTACGACAAGACCAAATGAAAGAAAAGATCATGGACATATCTGATATAGATGTAAGTAAGAGCTGTATATGGACATATCTGATATGGACATATCACACGAATACATCCCTTAATCAAGAAATAAATTCAAATCCATGATTGAGAAGAAATCTCTTGGGTTTCCTTTTGGAGAGTAGCATCCAAATACTATAAGAGAAGAAGACTGAAGATAGACACGGTTTGCACAACTTCAAAAGAAATATCAAAGTGTCTCAATCTTAGTCTCACAAGGCTTTGTAACTTTTAGTTTACAATTATTATATAAAAAGTAGGATTGAGTCAACTTTGTACCATCAAATGAAGATGTATCACAAGATCTAAAGATCAAAATAAGTCTTAAAAACTTTTTTCTCATCATTTTACTTGAGCCTAACATTGAAAGATCTGAAGAAGCTTTGAAACCCAAAGGGACTGAAAGTAGGCACCACATTGGTGTTCCAAACCAGGATAAATTTCTATGTCTTTACTGTATGTTTAAATATTTATTTTCTTAATTGTTTCAAATGTAATATATTTTGTGTAGTGTACTAATCTGGAGGCGAGTTGACTGGGGCTAGGGTTCTTCAACGGTGATAATCTTGAGGATTAAGAGTCAAGTTTCTTCTGTTTATCTTCTTGAATAAGGCATATGACTCTTACCTCATTGTTAGTTCATAAATATCATGTGTTTTAAAGTGTGATTATGATTCTTAAATAGTGGTTTTGAAAACCAAAAATTATGGGTTTTGTTGCATATGATTGAGTATTGTTTACTCTTGGTTTAACTTATGTGTATACATGTTTTTGATGATGTTTCACACATGTGGGTGCTTGATAATTTTGGTCTAACAAATGGGTCATGGGTTACCCTAAACTTGATGGTTTTTATTAGTTTGTCCTTATTGAAAAAATATGATTAGAATATGGGGATAACAACTTCCAATTCTAATTCAATTAAACCTTATTCAAGGATAAATATATCCTTAGGATGTGCTGTTGTATATTTGGTTTTAATAATCAGCAAACTGTTGTAATAGACTTGGTCCATATTTCAAGGGACCTGGTCCATATTTCAAGGGACCTGATCAGTGGTTCTCTATCTACGGTTGAAATCAACTTGGTACATATGTAAAGTTGTACCTTTCTACAAGTGGTTGGTGTAACTACAATAGAGGCCCAAGAAAACTATCCAACATCGACCAATAGGATGATGCTTAGGTTTTTCTCTCTCTTATATAAGCTAAAATTATAAAAGAAAAAACTAGTTTTTAATAGCTTAAACAAATTTATCTCTCAAACAAAATTCATCCTCGTACAAAAAATATTGCTCATTTCAACAAAGGGACCTGATAGAGCTGTTGCTATCATATTTGTTGTTTAATTTAGTTTTATGTCTTTAGTTCTTATATTATAAATCTAATTTTGAGTTAAAAAGGGTAGTAGATATTTTACTTGTGTAAGTCTTTAGGCTGAGTCATATTAACTAGAGTTAGATAGTTGAATCATCTATTGGTTAGTCAAGTTTTCTTTCATTGTTCTTTGATGTTTCTCTTAGAGTTACCTAGGAGTGTCAACTTGAGTTAGTTGTTTGGAACTATGTAGAGGAATTGTTGCAAAAGTCTAGGTACAGTTACCTAAGAGTCTTGACTAGAGTTAGTTGACATGATGGTGTGGTAGAGTTACTGCAGAGTTATTACAGGGAGTTAGGATTAAGAGTTTAATTTTTGTTATAACCAGAGTCTGTAATCACATTTGGCTTTGAAGTTAGTGGAGTTGCTGAAAATTCTGTGCGACAGGTCATGATTTTTTCTCCCTTAAGTAAGGAGGTTTCCACGTTAACATTATTTACCATTTACTATTCTTGTATCTACTTCATTGTTCTTTAAAGTGTTGTAACTGTCCAACAAGGGACTTGCTCTCTTTACCCTTATTGTTGTTCATCGTTTTATACCTAACTTCACTCTTGTTAAATTGTTGTGCATAGCTGTTAAGGGACCCGGTCCCTTAACTTGTGGTGGACTCATTTAAGCCAATAATAGGTATCAACAGTAATTTTTATATGATTAACACCTAAATAAGATCCTGTTTTGATGGCGGCACCACCTATTCTAGAAGAAGGTTAGTTAAACACCAAACCTTCTTATTTCAATAGACAATACTATGGATGGTAGAAAAATTATATGCATGACTTTATAATGGTGGAAGACAGTGAGTTGAAGGAAATCTATGAGGGGCCACATGTTCTCATAAAGAAAGTCACTAAAGGAGAGATTACGAAGCTGATTCCTAGGATACAAAGAAAGTATGATGAAGATAATTTAAAAGAGCTATAAAGCAAAGAAGTTGTTCATGTTTGGAATAACTCTGAAAGAGTATAATAGAATTTATGTGTGTGAATCAGCAAAGGAGATTTGGGAGTGTTTGAAGGTGAATCATGAGGAAATAAGTCAAGTTAAAGAGTCCAATGTGGACATGCTTACCACTTAATATGAGAACTTCACAATAAAGGAAGGTGAAACAATCAAGAAGATACATACCAGGTTCACCTCCATCACAAATGAGTTGTATTGTCTTAGAGAGGTGATCAAAACTACCAAACAAGTACGGAAAATTCTCAACATTCTTCCTAAGTCTTGGGAAAGCAATATCGATGCTATCATAGAAGCTTGAGTTCTCAAATATCTTACTATGGATAAACTAATAGGGAAGTTGAAAACCCATGAAGTTAAGAAGCAGCATGATCAAGGGAATAAAGAGTTGAAGAAGAAGAAAACTGAAATACCCTGGTTTTAACCCTTAGATAATTCTTGAACATTGAAGTTCCTGGTTACGACTTGAGGTACTAGTCATATGATGTTGTATGGTTTAGGATACCTCCTTTCATATGTAGATCAGTGTGGCTAGGTTGGTTTATTTCCAAGGTACAATTGAACACCTTATTTGTCATTTGTTAGGGTACGAAAGGTATGGTGCCAAGTCGTATGGTGCCCTAAGTCTTATCCAAAGTAATCTATCAAGGGTACGAATTATAGGGTACTTATCGAATGTTACGATATGAGTTAGTTATGTGTGGTCATATATTGGTCATTATAGGGGTCCAAGATGATTCTAGGGTGTAACGACACGATTTGCTAAACCAGAATGCTACACGGTGCTCATGACCCCGAAGGACCATAAGCTAACCCATGACTAATATCTGTACCTGTATACTGTACAAGATAACATACTAATGCAGAAACATACACTGAAAGTCCATATGGTTTGATCATGAACATAACTGAATAACGTAACATCTGTGTGGGGTAATAGAATACCCAAAATAAAACTGAAGTCTAAAACATAATAGTCTGTATCTAGTCTACATCTAGTCTGAAAGCCTCTACTATCTGAAGAATTTGAATAAGGAGTTGATGGGACATATCTCCAACTAACTCCAACTAATAAGCTAATCAATGAGATACTAAAAAATCATTATGTCCTCGAAGGATGAGGACTCACTTCTACTCCGACTGCTGAATTTAGAATCTACTGCTGATCTGGAACTCGTTTCTCTGAACCTATGATGTAACATAAAAGGAAAGCACCATATCGCAAATGTGTCAGTATAATGGAATGTACTGAGTATACATGTGAGGTACGCTATATGCAAGGGTTTTCATGCATGATCAATACTAATTAACTGTCTAATATGAACGTGGAAATGTATACATAAATACGCAATTATAACTGACAATGTGATAACATGATACTGATACTGTGGTAGCATGACTACTAATTCTGGATACTGATAACATGACATAACTGATAACATGAATGACTATATCTGAATATAACTGATAACATGGGTAACTGTGTCTGACAGTTTTGAATCTGCTGGAACTATCTGAGTTCCATACTATGTCTGAGTTGACCGTGTCTGACAGTCCTGAAATCTGAAGAACTATCTGAGTTTTATTACTGAGGTTGATTGATTGTATCTGACAGTCCTGATTCTATAACATGAAACCGTGGGAACTAGTATCTAACCGGCATGCCCTAAATATGCTATAATAACTGAGCTGGGGTCCAATCTATTCCCTGATTAGAAGGGTGTCAATACCGCTCCACTGGTAAGGACAACATATGAGTAATGCTCATATAATAGGTAGCTCTAGTGAGAATGGTGGGAACCCTCACATAACAGGTTAAGCCACCTCATCTACCCTCATATAGCAGGCTACGATGTCTCAACCTATGCTGGCTACATAGTTATGGAATGCAAGGATTGCTTCTAAGAATTACACCCTCGTATAATAGGTGAGTCCCCATCCTCTGGTTCACTCGGTGCTAATTCCTACTCCCATCTAAATGGACACTAAACATGATTTACTAAACTAAACTGAGCATGGACTAAGTTACTGAATTTCCGTAGCTGACGGAATACTACTGATATCTGACAACTGACTGAGTCATGAGATCATGGATATTTTTCCTGAGTCATAAGACTATCTGAAGTCTAAGAGTTCATATCTTGAATGAGAGTATCGTGAAAACATGACTTGGATCTAGGCACACAACTAATATTTCAAGTACAAGTACCCCCAGGACTCGATAGAAGGAAGCTGACATAACATGATTTACTTGAAGAGTTGAATATCATCATAATACATACTACCTTCATAGGAGCAGTTCATCAAACATGTAATAAGCATGATCTTGTGCATACATGGGGATTTCATGATATCATGATAGTTAGACAATATTCCTTCATCTAGGCATTTAATCAAACATATGACAGGCATGGTACATGTAAACATTATTATTCAATTCTAATTTCATCATTAAAGGGTTTAAATCTTAGGGTTGTATTAATCTATGGCTATAGTAATTAAACCCATATAGAAACTATCAACAATCATGGAGTAGAATCCAATTTCACATCTATCAAACATGAACATGAGCAGCCAAAACATGAAAACATATAGAAAATCTATAACTTGAGTTCAAAAAAGGGGATTCTTGGACTTCATGGACGAAAAGAGTCCATGAATGAACACTATGCATACCTTAGTTCATGATTTCATGAAGATTGATGGTGAAACCTTCTTGAAATTGGACTTTCTAAGAAAACCCTAGCTTGAGTTCTTGAGAGTATTTGAGAAAAACATCAATATTTTGGATGAATAAGGGCTAAATACCGTGTTTGGAAGCTTATATAGGGGGGGGGGGGGGGGGGAATTGACCCTTTTAACCCTGGACACGTAATTTAATTTTTAGTAAAAGTTTCTGAATTGGGCTCTTGGCGCGACGCGGCGTTATCACGTCGTGTCACGGGAAATTGACAATTGGGAAACTACATGGTGGCACAACGCGGAGCTATTGCATTGCCACCTCATCTACGACCTAGAAGTTAGGCGTAATGTGCCAGTATCATGGAGCAATACTGGAATTGGACAATTTCCATTTGAGCTATCTCCGCGTCGCACTGAAGGCTCAGGTCAAACATTGTCTCATAAAAAGGACCTAACTTTTTGCCCGGGTGTCAGATTTAGCCAAATTATATATCGATGGAAAGCTTATCCAATTTCCCACATGATTGGATGTGAAAATTATATAAATACCACGTGTATAAGAATGAATTATTATTTCAAAGAAAGTTGTAACATCCTTGAGAGGATTTTCAAGCTAAGAAAAAGCATGAGCATTACATAGGGTATGAGATAAGGGTACCACTAGTATCCTATGGTTTGGATTAGAGAGATGGGCCGTACCTTCCTTCGTGTATGTTTTAGCTTTCAAACTGGGGGTGTTCAAGACATTTCCCACCACAAAACCCTTAAGTCCCTAATAACGCTAAACTTACACATCAATTTGAGCGCAAGGTAGTCATTGTCAATATAACTTCCCAACAAGAGTCGAGGTTGAATCCATGAGGAACAATGTGAGTGGCGATTCAGTGAGTTCGAAATAAAAGTTACGTGTTAAGAACAAACCTATGATACAAAATAGTTTGGCATTTTTTAAATATTTTCAAATGTGAGAGTAATTCTTGGGCTTCTAAGAAACTAATTCGAGACAAAGAATACTTAAAGTGTAATTAGTTAGGCACAAATCGTAAGATTATGCTATCCTAGGGGCAAGTTATGCATAGGTACGTGATGATTTGGTGCAAATTCTAATCGTTGATGATGTGGTAGTCTAGGTTTAAGGTCCTTGAGGATATTTCTTCAACAAAACCTCAAAGATGTAACTCATTGACCCTTTCGAGTACCTATAGAGAGTGACAATTAAAGCCACCCAACACCTTAATTGGGTATCCCTATATCTAGGATGATACCAAGGTATAGTAGACCTCGTAATCACCCTTATGTCTAAGATGGTGAAAATTGGAAAACTATGCCCATAATTGTCTACTATTGACTTGGTTCCCACATCCCTCTTTCAAGGATGATATGGGTTCCAAAATTTTCCCCAAACCCCTCTTTTAAGGATGGTTTGAGCTTACAAGAGTTTGGGATTTTCACCCATCAAACCTATTTGGGTATTTGGGGCTTTCACCCATAAATCCCAACAAATTTAGTCAAGTAATAAAAGAACCAATCACTAACAAACTAGAATATGCATATATGAATCACAACCCACACACAATTGCACCCTATTCTAACATAATCCCAAGAGGAAGAACTAGCTACTCATAATGATAATAAATAAAAATAAACCAAAATCTCCATTAAATTGATTCATAAAAAATAAAGAGAATAAAAACCACACTTTAAGTTTCAATTAATCCTCAATGGGATTTGACAATTCTCCACTTAGAAGTCACTCTAACATCTTCTTAGCTCAAGATTAGTACAAATTTAGTTTCAAGATCCAAGAAATTACAAAAATCCTAAACTAAGTATAGGAGATAGGGTTGTATAATGATGATGATCCCTAGAATGAATGGGTATTAAGCCTTAAATGGGGTTTAGGGCCTATTGTCCAAATAACATTTTTCCCCTGGGTCATTTTTCACTCTCACGTGATCGTGGAGGCTTGATCGTAATTGCACCTACTACGATCGCGGAGGATTTATCGAGATTATTATTGGTTGACTAGATTGACTAATTGCAATTGTGGCCATCATACCTGTGATTGCGGTAACCGAGGGCCAAACCCTGCTCCCATTTTTAGCTTGTCCAGCTCTTGCACTTCTATTCCCTTTTTGATCTTTTTTTAGCTCATAGTTGCTTATTTTCTTCTCAGCACTTGTATGCCTACAAAATATGGGAATTAGTGCATTTAACCACAAATATTTCTCACTTAGACATTAAAATCATGGTAGTGTGCATGAATGCTGAGTGCAAATGAGTGGTAAATTCACCACTCATCAACACCCCCAAGTTAAAGCTTTTTTTGTCCTCAAGTAACACTACCTTTTACCATGAGACAATGCACTTTTATTCCCAAATTATATGACCCAAATAATCATGATGACTTTAACTTGATTACTACCACAAATAGCTCTTCAAACATGGGCAAGACTATTTTCACAACACCCCTCAACATAACACATAATTTTTAAGAATTCAAAAGACTTCAAAGAGCAATCATGCAATGATCACTAATACTCAAGAAGTGGCTCCTCTTTCACCTCAACTACATTATAACCCTTTTGCCTTATTTTTTAGGAGATGACAAAATCACCCCCTCAACTTGTTTACATGCCTCCTCAGAAGAAGGAAAATTCCATACGCCAAGTTATCAGTTATGAAATAAGGTATATAAGTATAAAACTCTCTCTCTCTCTCTCTCAAGAACTCTCGATATTAACAAGTACCATTTCATAGGCTTTCCCCTATTTTCAATCGTCACTACAATGAATGCACTTGGTTTGAGATCTCAAAGGGCTTTTTGAACTTGTAATATAGGTTCGGGGTAGGGTAAGATATTATTTGGGAACAAAGTGAGTATACACTCCTATAACATCTACATTATACTTTTTCATCCAACTTTTGACCATGGTCCACTTCTTTTATTTTCACTCTTTAAACATCTGCCTACTTTTACTACCTTGATTCAACCATCTTTTGGAAAGCATTTTATTTTCACCTCTTTGCCTCGTACATTTCATGCTTTTCTTTCCTTTCTTTGATCCCTTATTTTTCCTATTTAATTGTTCTCAAAATGTAGCTCTTAGGCACTAACTTACATTCTCGTGGACCAAAGTTACCTCTTCTAATATTTACCACCCCTAACTTAGACTTTTATCCTCAATTTGCATTTTAAGTCCAATGAGGATAGGGTTCGAAAAAGGGATAAGAATTAAAAGGCTCATGGCTTGCAATGTGTTTGTCGAAGAAAGGTAGAAAGGCTCAAAGTGGGTGACTAGGGATAATATCTATGCAAGGGTTGGCTTTCTAGGCTAAAGTGGACTTGTAAAGTCATAAAGACGACCCAAGATCATCTCCCCAACCGATTATAATCAAAATTAGCTCTGAGACACTAATAGCCCAAGTTCTAGATGGTACAAGTATATGTGAGATTTAGACAAATAAGCTCACTACACATAGCATACAAATTCGCCAAGAAGTCTTAATTGCCCCTCTCGCTAGAGACAAAAATGGAGTATCTACCAATTTTCACAAGTAAAAAATTTGGAGTCACAAAAATAGAAAGAACTTTTACAATGCCGCTCACGTCCATGCCCTTGATTTTCAAAATATTTTGGTCGGATGGGGGTGTTTGCTTTGCTTTTCCTCAATGCATAATTTGCTAACCATGGAAAAAACACATGTCTCAGTCTTACATTTTGGCTTCATATGGTCAAACCAACCATATGGCTACTCAGATTTTAGCAATGGTATGAGTGCAATCCCAAATCCACAATGCCACAGGTACTCAGACTTCTCCTGCATCTATGGCTCAAAATCCAATAACGATGAGTTTCCCTTAAGAATATCGTCACTCAATCTATCATAGGGAAAGGCTCGCCCAACATCATTATTAAAAAAATTAGACAACAAAAAATAAAAACAATCAATTCATAAAATTTCTATGCTTTGTGTGTACTAAATTCAAGTATTACAAGCCAACGTGTGTTCACACAAGGGCAGGGCCACATACCCCCCAATAAAAAGAATTATAGTGACCTCACTACATAACACAAAAATATAAGAAGGGTCAAAAGGATCCCTAAAACCGCATTGATAACCATATTGAAATTTGGCATAGTGGTGCGATCACAGTGCCACTATTGCGACCCTCAGTCCACAATTGCAGTAACTAAGGCCATTTGCTCTTCTATTTTGCCCTATTTTTCTATATGGATGCTACACTTCTAAGCTTGGTTCTCCCCCTTTTTTTTGCTTCTAATCCTGTCCAATGCACCTACAAAATATTAAAATTATATGACTTATTCAAATATAAATAATATAAACATGAAAAGGATGGGTTTCCTCCCATTAAGTGCTTAGTTTAACATCGCGGTACAACATCACTTTAATCCTTATTTATGTCTCCACTTATAGGATTTGAATTTTTTTCCCAACTTTTGAACATTCCATCTTCGAGGCTCTTTGGGCAAAAGTAGGGGCGCAATAATGCATGTTCGATCAGGCCACTTTAAAACCTTGAATTTTTTACCCAATTTCACATCAAATTTTTGGTTAGCTCCTTGGGTAATGGTGGGAAAATAAATAGGCCACTTGCTGAACATCGGAAGTTGTGCTCCTTGGCCTTCAAGTGTGGGGATCCCATATGCTCTTTTCGAATATCAAACTCCAAAATGTAGGGATGGTGCTCCTTCTCCCCATGATCCTTTATTTGCTTAGGTAGATGGAATTTCTTCACATCCCCTAAGTACAATGTTGAAAAATGGTTTGAATGAGGTCTGTCCCTTAGTTTTGAAGTTGCATCCTTATTAGCATCTTTGCTTTAATATAGACTATAGTTATCATAAGAGATTGGCTTAGTTTCTTCTTTTGACTCTTAGCACCATTTCCTTGACGTTGGCATTTTCTCTTATGTTTGGTTTGGTTGGTTAGGAAATCACTGAGCATTTATCAACATTGAGCTCATTTTGAAGTATAGACCCACTCATGGTATCTAAAAGATTAGCCTCCATACCTACTTCTATCCTTGCAATTTTATTAGTTATATGGACCCATGGATTAATGCATGAGATGTATATTATCCCTCGTTGATTCAACCAGATCTAAGAAAAGTTGAAGCATTGCTTCAACACCATTATTTTTTATGCTTCATTCTTCCTTTTCTTGATCATAAGACCTATCAAAATCATAAGACGAACTGGCAATCGGGTTAGCATAACGGGGGTAGGAGGCAATTGGACAATCACTCTAATGTCCATCTCGACCACCATATAGAAATAACCATACTCCTTATAAGATTGAGATGGTGCACACATCTCTCTCTAGGGAGCATATCTACAATCTTGCCAAAAGTGGAATCCATTATAATATGGACATAGATTGTCACTATAGGATCTCCAACCACCGAACTCACTTTCATTCCAAGATACCATGGTAACAAGTAAAAAAAAAAATTCTACCTAACACAAAAAAACAAAAGAAAATCACAAATAAATATTTACCAGTTTGGACCAAAGCAAGTAAGCTAAAATTTTAAACTAACTCAATACGCCAAATTATTCCCCGACAACGGTGCCATTTTTTATAACGCTCAACCTACACATCAATTTTAGTGTAAGGCAATTATTGTCAATATAATTATCCAAAAAAAGTCATGGTCGAATCACTAGGAGTAATATGAGTGACAATCTAGTATGTTTGAAATAAAAGTTGCGTGCTACGATCAAACCTATGATACAAAATAGTTTGGGGGTTTTAAGAATTTTCAAATGTGAGAGTGATTCTTGGACTTCTATGAAACTAATTCAAGACTAAGAATAATTAAAGTGTAATTAGTTAGGCACGAATCTTGGAATTACGCTATCCTAGGGGAAATTTATGCATGGGTATATGATGATTCGGTGCAAATTCTAATAATTGATGATGTGGTAGGCTAGGTTTAAGGTCCTTTAGGCTAGTTCTTCAACAAAACCTCAAATATGTCACTCAATGACCCTTTTGAGTACCTAACGAGTGTGACAATTAAATCCACCTAACACCTATATCGGGTATCCCTATCTCTACAATGATACCCAAGGTATAGTCAACCTCATAATCACCCTTATGTATAATATGGTGAAAATTGGTAAACTATGCCCATAATTTTCTACTATTGACTTGGTTCCCACATCCCTCTTTCAAGGATGGTGTAGGTTCTAAAATTTTATCCAAACCCTTCTTTCAAGAAGGGTTTGAGCTTTAAAGAGTTTGAAATTTTCACCCATCAAACCCATTTGGGTATTTGGGGCTTTCATCCATAAATCCCAACAAATTTAGTCAAGTAATAGAAGAACCCATCACCAACAAACTAGCATATGCACATATGAATAATAACCCACATAATTGAACCCTATGCTAACATAATCCCAAGAGGAAGAACTAGCCACTCATAATAATAATGAACAAAAATAAACCAAAATCTCCATTAAATTGATTCTTCAAAATAAAAAGAATGCAAACCACACTTTAAGTTTCAATGAATCCTCAATAGGGTTTGCCAATTCTCCACTGAGAAGTCACTCTAATATCTTCTTAGATAAGGATTAGTATAAATTTAGCTCCAAGCTCCAAGAAATTACAATAACTCTAATCTAAGGATGGGAGATCGGGTTGTAGAATGGTGATGATCCCTAGAATGAATGGGTATTAAGCCTTAAATGGGATTTGGGGTCGGCAGGCCAAATAATATTTTTGCCCTTGGGTCATTTTCCACTCTCATGTGATCGTGGAGGCTTGATTTCAATTGCAACTACTGCAATCATAGAGGATTGATCACGATCATCCTTGGTTGACTAGCTTGACTAATTGTGATCGCGACCCTTATCCTAGGATCGTAGTAACTAAGGGCCAGATCCTACTCTCTTTCAGCTTGTCCAACTTTTGTACTTCTATTCTCTTTTTGATTATTTTTAGATCAAAGCTGCTTCTTTTCTTCTCGGCACTTGTATACTTGTAAATTATAGGAATTAGTGCATTTAACCATAAATATTTCTCACTTAAATATTTAAATCATAGTAGTGTGCATGCACGTTGAGTGCAAATGATTAGTAAATTCACCACTAATTAGTCCCCATGTCTTAAAATGTTGTGGCCTCTTATATGACACTATTGAAAGATCAAACACTCCAACACACTCTCTAAACTCTCTTTTGAAAATTGGTGCTAGGGTTCTTCAAAGGCGATCATCTTGAGGCTTAATAGTCAAGTTTCTTTCGTGAATCTTCTTGAATAAGGCATGTGAATCTTCCCTCATTGTTAGTTCATAAATATCATGTGTTTTAAAGGATTATGATTCTTAAATAGTGGTTTTGAAAACCAAAAATTAAGGGTTTTGTTGCATATGATTGAGTATTGTTTACTCTTGGTTTAACTTGTGTTTATACATGTTTTGGTGATGTTTTGCACGTATGGGTGCTTGATAATTTTGTTCTAACAAATGGGTCATGGTTTACCATAAACTTGATGGTTTTTACCTTGATTTTGGTCTTGATAATAGCATTCCCTGAAAGTGTTTGTGAAAATGTCTAAGAGAATTAAATAGTCACTTGACAATGGTATTTTGAACTAAGGCTTGGCCTAATGAATATGAATGGCTGGTAAATAGTTTTATGAAGGCCTTGTTGGCCATGTAAAGATCTCAATGGTAACCTTGGTGGTTTTAATTGTTAAATGAGTTTGAGTCCCTAAACATTAGCTTCATTTTTGTCTAGGTTAGACAATCGGTTTGAGTCCCTAAACGTTGAATTGATTAAGTTCCTTTGTCAAATGATTGGTTCGAGTCCCAAAGTGAAATGAATAGATAGTTGATTGATAATGGTAATGGCATATGGTATACTTGCAAGTAGTGTTGGTATGACAATACCAATGAAGTGACTTTGGTAAGTAATTAACTAAATAGTTGTGTATATAGAATGGTGGTTTTAAATAAGGCTTTAAAGAGGGATGTGTAGCTGGGCCATGAAAGTGGAGCCAGAAGGACTAACACTAGAAAATCATGCTAGTGAGTGATAATGTCTTATGATCGGGTGCTTAAATAAATATATAAATAGGAGGTTTGAGTCCCCCCATAGTACATTTAATGGTTCTTAAGTTACCTTGATTATTCTTTGAGGTTCGAGTCCCTCTTATAGGCATATACGAATTTAGATATTCTCTGGTTCGTTCATCTACATGCATTGGGGTCCTTCCATCTTGGGGAGAGA
Source organism: Capsicum annuum (assembly GCF_002878395.1). NCBI lineage: Eukaryota > Viridiplantae > Streptophyta > Magnoliopsida > Solanales > Solanaceae > Capsicum > Capsicum annuum. The sequence goes on from NC_061116.1 coordinate 76,188,214, forward strand.
TAGGCCCATATAGCTCGTAGGTGTCTTGTTCTATGATGGTCGTGCTACCCAACCTAGGTTAATAATTTTAAAGATCAAGTTAATCTTGTTCCCTATTTCGGCATGGTATAAATATGTATCTATATGTGTGTATTGCATTGGTATATGCATTGATTGATTTGTTTGAAACTGTTGGCACTATTTTATCCTTATTGTAGAGTTATATGCTAGCACTCCAATCGCTCACCGTCTTCGATGTTGTATCCCTATGCGATGCAGGTGTTGGTCATACTACACCTCCTACTTAGTGATTGGACTCGAGATCAACTTGTGTTAACTTGGAGTGGTGAGCTCCCATACTTTGGAAGGCTCCATTTCTAGTTTAGTTTCTTATATTCTCATTGGATAGTTTTGGACATTGGTTTTTTCTGTGGTTAGGGGCATGTACCGACTGGATGTTGTTTTGATTTCAGATAGAGGATTTATGAGACTACTATGGGTTGGTATGGGCGGTGTTGTTAGTGGTGTCAGCCTTGGCACTGGTATTAATATTAAGGCTGATACCATATGACTTTATTTAATTTGTGACTGTTCCACTTTATTATGGTATGGATATAGATTCGATTATTATTTTAGTTTTGGTTATGGTTATTGGATGGCATTGGATGGTTAGACTTGTTTGGATTGGCCATGGTCATGGACCTATCCCAAGGTTTTTGAGTTGATAGTTACTCTATCTTTTTATATGTTCAAAATTCATCCGATACAGGGTATATGATTGGAGGTTGGATTGGGTATCGGGGATGGTCTCCGGTCCTTGTTAGACTTGGGATGCTTATTACGACAAGGCCCTGGTTCAGGTCATGTCAAGAATCTTGGAACTCAAGTCTACCAAAAGATATTCAAGTAATGAAGATGAGGATATGCCTTATATTCCTCAAAGATTTCAAAAGATGGTAAGAAAAAAAGGTAGATTTCTATGGAAAGGTAACACAAGCAAGTTTTCAAATAGAAGCGACTGTTGTCACAAAAATGGAAAATCTGGTCATTTCATTAAGGATTATCCAATGCATAATGTTGAGTATAAGGATTATGTAAAATCTATTTGTGACAAAGACAAAGGAGGGAACTGGTCCCCAACAAATTCAAAAAGAGAGTTGTTCCAGATCAAGTTATCAAACAAGCTCTTATTGCAATTGATTCTAGTGAATCTAGTGAATCTAAGCACCCTAAAGATGCATCGCTGATGGTTGTGGAGGATGATTATAATATATTCAACTTAATTTTTGCTCTTATGGCTAAATCAAAACAAGGCAAAGATAAAAAGGTATAGTGACATTAAATAAAATCTCAAGGACCATGAAGAAACTGAAAAGTTTAGCTAGTGTTCTAATTGATTCTCTCAATGAGATTACAAAGGAGAAATATTTTTTGAAAATGAGTCTAAAGTATTTTTAAAATGAAAAAATTTCCTTAAATGTTCAAATCTCTAAGTCGGAAGAAAAACTTTGTATAGTGTCCTCAGAAAATGCTGAGTTTGAAGGAGAAGTTAAGAAAGTCTTCTAAGTCTATTGCTAAAGGAAAGAGTGAGGCAAGTAGTCTTCAATTTGAGCTTTAAGAGAGATTGAACGAATCTCAAGTTTATCTTGTAGGCCCTCTTGAAAGAAATGTTGAGTTAGAGAAGAACCTAGTCCACGTTAAGAAAAAACTTAATAAATCCTTCAAATGGACTACTTCATCTTAAATCTTAGCTAGTCTCACTAGTCAAAGGTGAAGTAATGTCAAAGGAGTAGGATAAAAAAAAGTGAATCCTCCTTACATCCAATCCCTATAATAAATATATGTTAGTGTCTACAATCTATTGTGTAGTCACTATAGGATAAATGGACATGTCAAGAATGAACGTAAAGCTTAGCTAGCAACTGAGAAGATTCTTCCAAAGTATCTCAAATAGAAGAGATGAGTCAGAAGGGTACCTATTACTTATTCAAAACTCAAGAAGGACAAATTGTCTTCCTGAATAAAGAAGGGGCTCTGATTGTACGTCTGTCTCTTTTTTGGGAACTAAAATTTCAATGGGTTCCTAAAACTAACAAATGATATTCATGTATAAATGGGAGTGATAGGAAGCAGCCATAATTGGTTTATATATAGCAATTTTTCAAGCATATGAATGGCAGAATGAGAGACTTTCCTCTTACTCAAGGCACTTAAAGGTAGAGATGTCTCTTTAGGAAATAAATTTAAATTATTGTTAGGTTGTTGTACTGTCACAAATCTTTACTCTGTAAAGTCACTCTTACCGCAAGGAGGTGCAAAAACATGTATTTTGTGAATTTAGACTCAATTTATACCAATGATCTAACCTGTCTCAGTGCTAAGAATGAAAATATTTATTTGTGGCATAGAATATTAGGTCATGTCAGTTCCTTTCTTCCGAACTAGGTTGTCTCAAATAATCTGGTAAATGGTGTTCTAAAGATAAAATTCACAAACAACAAAATTGGTGATGCATGCACTAAAGGCAAATGGATGAGATTATTCGAGTAGAAAAAGCAAATTAGTACCTCCATGTTACTTGAACTTCTTCGCGTGAACCTATATGGACCCATAAAGTTGCAAATAAAAGTTGGAAATTAGTGTATTCTGGTTATCATTGATGATTGTTCAAGGTTTACTTGGACTATGTTCTCGAATTCTAAGGATGAAACTTTTAAAGTATCAGTAATCATTGGTAAGCAAATTTGAGTAAAGGTTCACAACAAAATTATAGGGATCGGGCCCATCCTAGATAAAAATCCGTATGAGTTTCTAATGAAGAGAAAGCCCAAGTTTAGCTACTTGAGAGTTTTGGGTTTAAGTGTTTTATGTTAAACAATGAAAAGGATGATCTTGAAAAAATTAGTCCCAAATGTGATGGAGGAATCTTTGTAAGTTATTGGTCAAGCAACAAGGCTTATAGAATCTACAACCAAAGGAATATTTATGTTGAAGAAAGTATACAGGTTATCCTTGATGAATTAGGAAACCTAAGCAACCTGAAGGATGAAGATGCCTCTGAGATAGAAGAGCTTGTACAAACTCAGAGAAACAGTCTTGATAAGGAAAAAATTATAGATCAAGTCAAGAAAGATAATGAAAATAATATAACTGAAGAGGCCAAAGTACTAGTTCCTTAGTAGGATAGTTTAAGCACAGTCGATTCCCAGTCTTTCAGATCTTAGGACCAAATTTCAAAGAGACCTGATACCTTTCAGCCATGGTTTATCATAAAGTGGTCAAAGTAGATGCACAAGTCATCACATCCAATCGAAAACCTTATTTCTCCTATGAATTCTAGGATAAAGACAAGGAAATACTTTATTAATTTGAGAAAGATAAAGTATGGCACCTGGTCCTTAAACCCGATCACATAATGTAACGCCCCAAAAATGGTCCCGAGATGTCACATGGTGCTTGGGACCATAAGTTATCCCAAGCTAACCTTCTACTGGCATAACTTATAAGCAACTGAATAAAATACATAAATCTGAATGAAATAAGTGAAGGATAACTCTTTTCTGAATCTGATCATTACTAAACTAAATTAAAATAATACAACTCTTCTTTTACAAACAAAATTGGAATCAAATACCTTAACTCTACTGACTGTCTATGAAGCCTCTACTAGTATTGACTATAAGTATCCAGGACAAGACCCCCAGCTATCCCAAATCAGTACAACTAAATAAAGAAAAAAAAAATACTACTCAAACAATATGATTGACTCGAGCCCTTGAATCAAGAGGACTCATCACCTACTGAGTGGAAGCTGCAAGCTATCTGAATATGGTATGAGTGCTACAACTGAACTGATACCTACATTATGAGATAATGTAGCACATAAACATATATGTGGATCAGTACTTTTAGGATGTGCTGAGTATATGGGGGTGAATGCATAAGTAAAAACATTATCTCATCATCATAATTTGTAAAACAATGCATGCTAAATTAAATGACTCACATAAGCTGGATATCTAAAATACTGAAAATAATAATCATGAGAAGAAAATCGTGCTTTATAAATCTAGTGTGTCATAACATTTAGTTCTAAAAATTGTGCTGGTATTCTCCCTTTAAATCATACTCTCTAAGTGTAGAAAAGACTCACTCTTAAATCTGGAATCTGAAATCTGAAGCTAATATCTTTCTGTAAGGTATAAACCTCAACTTGTAATTCATGTAATCTGAAGCTATTATCTTTCTGTAAAGCATAATCTGAGTAAAACTGTGAGCCTTTACACTTAGTTTTCTAAAAGCTTATCGGCTCTTCTTTTACAATTAATGAGAATACTTTATCTTAAAAATCATTGCTATTAGGTTTTTAAACCTTTAGGGAGATCCTTCAAAGATTTTCTTTACTAGTAGGGAAAAACACTTTAAAATTTTTCTAAAAATCTTTACCGTTAGGCCTTGAAACTTTAGGAAGCTTTAGAAATTTTGGAACTTTGGGACTTAGGAACTTTGGGACTCAGGGAGTTTTTTCGAACCGACATAAACCATGTGAGCTGACATGGAGTCCAACATCTTTCCCACGTTGGGGAGAGCTATTCTACCCTTGCTATAGGAATAGAACCTTAACTTTAATGATCACTTTCTTAGCCCACTATAGGCATTTAGAACCTACGGTGGCTCGTAGTTTTGGGGAATGAGACCTTGGAATCATACCCAACTCGGTGCTAAATACTACTCCCATAATTATTGCTCAGAGCTTTTAGGAATTCCACATTAAAACAACTCAAGAGTTTATAATGAAAAACAATTATACTTCTTTTTGCTTTAAATTATAAATAATATGGATTCCTATCTTAGCTTAGGTTCGAAAGATAAATCTTTCTTTAAAATCTAAATGCTTGCTTTTTAGAGCATGCTAATAATATACTCTTCTTGAACTATCAAAATTCAAACTTGGGTTCAAAGCATATGTACTTAAATGATCACCATTTCATAATGATGCTTAATTCTCAACAATTATCTTGGAAAACACTTGAAAATATCAATTTTCCATAGGGATGTACAATTCATGATATAAATTCTCAATTTAAAGTATAAATAGGTGGGATAAACATGCAATTCAAAGCTTAAATCACTTATATCTTCATAAACTTAAAATAAGATGCTTTGGGTATAAATCCCAACTTGTAATTCATGTAATCTTTAATAAAATTCAAGTTTTTGGGCACAAGAACGAAATATTTGTCCTTGTTCAAACTCCACATACCTTAGATGATGAACTAGATGAATAAGTTTACTTTTGGGATTCTATTTATGCTCTTGAATGATGATTCTTGGTGTTCTTGAATTGGGAACTTTGAATCTTGAACTGATTTGGGAAAAGAATGGTGGAATCTTGGGGATTCTTGAAGTTGAATGATGAAGCTTTGGATTTTATTTAAAAGAAATTTTGATGAACATAAGCATAAAAGGCTTGTAATAGGGTTAAATCGTGTGTTTGGATGGATTTGGGGGCTTGGGAATTGACGAAAACACCTTCCTTGAGCTTTTAAATAGTACTGGAAAAGCAGAGAAAATTCCAATTTATTTGGCCACCACAACACACCACAATCGCGGTGGCTCACCGAAAAAGAACGAGTGGGAATTGAGTTTTCTCTGCGATGTGGAGCTATCGCGGTGCCCTATCATTTTGCCATTTAGGCCACTGGCGCGATGCACCACTATCGGTAGGCTTGATGGAAATTGACAAATGTGAAATGGGACTCCTCCCCGATACGGTGGAATTATGGAGTCTCACTGGAATTTGACAACTGCCAATTTGCTTAGCTCTGCGATGCACTGAGAGTCCCGGTGACACACTGTCAACTTAAAAATGCCATAACTCTTTCACCGAGTGTTGGATTAGGGCAAATTTGGTATCGATGGAAAGCTTATTCAATTTACCATATAATGGAAATTTCAAATCTTGAAAATTCCATATGGAATAAATATTATTCATTTTGGAAGCTATCCCTTAACATTCTAGGAATGAATTTAAGCTAGAAAAGTTTGGGGCATTACACAGAGCCAACATAAGGACCATGTGGGTGTATATAAACAAGTGTGGAAAAATTGGACAAGTCCTTATATGGTTTGAAGCAAGATACTATATCATTAAAGATTTTGTTGATTGTACAGGTCTATGAAGATGATTTTATTTTTGGAGCAACCTGAAACTCACTATATAAAAAATTGCCAAGATTATGGAAACAAGTTTAAAATGTGCATGTAGGTGAATTGAAATTTTTCCATAGTTTTCAGATCAAGCAGATTGCCAGTGGAAAAATGGTCAGTCAACAAAAATATATCATTAAGATTTTGAAAATATTTCACATTGATTAGGCCAAGACAATTGACACCCTCATTGATACAAACTCAACACTGGACATTGATGAACTTGGTCCTTCGAAGAATGACACCATATGTAGAGAAATTATTAGATCTCTACTTTACTTGATAGCTAGCAAAGCTGATATTTTCTCCAATATAGGAATGTGTACAATATTCAAGCATTTCTAGAGGAATCACATCTAAAGGCAACAAAGGGGGTTTTGAGATATCTTAAAGAAATAAGTTGGCCCTATTTTATCCATATGGTGATACTTTTGACTTAATTGGCTTTACTAATGCAGATTATACAGTGTACCTGGTCAATAAAACTTCTGTATACAATAGTTGGTTTATTGCTGTCAGCATGACTAAAAATCCAGCGCATCATAAGAGGATCAAGAACATTAATTTAAGGCATCACTTTTAAGGGGTAGTGTGGAGAAGGAGACTATCTGCATATAGTTCTATAAGACTAAAGATCAAGTGGTTGTCATTTTTACTCAATCTCGTAATTGGTACAAGTTTGAGAAGAACATGTTAAAGTTAGGGATGATCAGACTGAATTAAGTTGCTTGTGTTGACCTCACCTCTTTATAAAATGGATATGATTATGGAACATATATACTTGTGGTTCTAATTCAGTTTCATACCTTATGTAAGTATACTTGCTTGGTGAACAAATTAAAGTAGAGAGGTAGATATGATATTCTAAAGTAAAACATCTTGCTGAAATTCACAGGAGTGACCAGGTCTCTCCTCAGAGGTTAGTATCATAGATGTTGCTTTGTGAAAATATATTGAAAAATATTTTAAAATGCCATATGTTTCTTCCTGCTCATTTGTCCTTTCTTGTTCTATTAGTTTCCATTCTCTATTCTTTGACTCTCCCTTCTTTGTACCCTTTTCTCCTTCTAATGTTATTTTCTTACAATGTCTCAACCATCATCCCTCTCTAAGATACTCTATGAGAGTAAAAGTCTTTTAGTTCTCTCTCTATCAATAAAAACTCACATAAAATTCCAAAACCCTTTTTTGAAACTACAATCTCCACTACTTTTATTCCAGAAAAATCTACATTAACTATCCTTATTACCCTATTGAAAAGATCTTTTTTGTCCTCTACTCTCAACTCAGAAATGACTTCTACAGTTTTTGATGCATTGCTTTCCTCCATATCATAGGATCTGTAATGACCCTCTAGGTTATTTTTTGCATTTCCACTTATTTTTCTTTGTTTTGAGACTTTTATATAGTTGAACCAAGTCATTTATGACTTGTTGGAGCTAACAGTTCAGTTATCGGGCAGTTTGTTTGGTTTTAAAAGCCAATTTCCTATTTTGAAATCTTTGCTGATAAGAATTAGATACCGGGAGAAAACTTTAGCCTAACGACCTTGTATGCCAATTCTTCTAGTTCCATCAACTCTAGAACATCAAATTTAGGCTAAAGGACCTTTGGTTTAGGTGTCAAGGCTTCTGGACTTATTTCGAGCTATTAGTCAAAAATTGATGTTACTAGGACTGTGTCCTTGAGGAGGAGCCTCTGGTTTGTGAATGTAGGTTTCTACTAGGTGGTGTCCTAGTGCTTATTTCTTATTTTGAATTGCTTGTACTTCTCTTTTTTGTACTTTTTTGACAATTATCTCTATTGCGTCTTGTTTCTGTATGCCATATTTTCCTGGTACAGATTTCTTTATGATCTTGGTGTACTATTCTCCATCTTGAAATGGGGATCTATCGAAAACAACCTCTTTACTTCTTTAGATGTAGTGGTATGGACTGTGTATATCTTACCTCCCCAGACCTCACTTTGTGGGAATACACTGGGCCTACTGTTGTTGGTCAAAAATTGATAAAAAATGACACTTGGATATGGGACCTACTTTTTATCAAAATGACGTCGGATGGAAATTTTGACTGTTTTATTGAGTATGAAATGTTGAATTAGGGTAGCATAGTTTGTTTCTACTTACCGGATTTCGGATGAATCCCGATGGGTTGGTGGATACTTGAAATTTTTTAAGTCCCCAATAGGTGCACTACTCAGCTGTTGCATCTACTTAAGCAATAGTTGGGTCTCTAAAGTGAAGGACGCTTAAGGAACAAACTAATTGCTTAAGTGGCCAGGCTTGACCTGTTGAGGGTTGCTAAAGTAAAGGCCACTTAAGCAGTTGTTGGTCCGCCTAAGCAAAGGGGTACTGGTAGAAAGGTACTGCTTAAGCAGTACTTATTCATTTAAGTGGTGATCCTTAACTGGTGACCGCTTAAGTGGTCCAATATCTGCTTAAGCGGCACCTGGGTGGCATTAAATGCCCATTTAGACCGATTTTCTCCCCATTATATAATAAGTTCAAGAGCTTGGATCCCTAGAGAGTGTGAAAATTGGTGTAATGTTTATTGTGAGATTTTGGGGTGTTTATGAGCTTGGATTAATCGTTTTCTCCTTGAATTCTTCAAAAGTTTTCATTAAGTTCATGGTTAATTTCTTAATTATTTCTCAAAATCCCTAGATTTCTTGTGGGCTGATTTTAGCAGTATTTGAACTCAGAATTTACCCATTCGTAGGGATAAATGTTCCTTGAGCATAGAAGAACGTGTTGATGATTTGGAAAATGCAATTTCACAAGCGGACCCCACATGAGATTTTTACATAATTTTAAACCAAAAGTATAAAAATATAATATGGGTATCATTTTTCATGTCAGTAGATTATAATTTTGATAGTGAGACATCATTAGGAAGCTTCTCAGAAGGGGACTTAATGATTTAGCAGTTTTTACAAGGCTTTCTTCGGCGTCCAGGTAGGCTGGATTTACATTTCTTTTAGATTGGGCTAAATTGTAGTATATTTATGATGATGTGCACGATATGGGATGGAAATTAGGTCTTAGAGGTATATTTAGTATAATTGGAATTATTTATCCTAGTAAGAAACTGTAAATTTGGTAAAATTGACTAAGTTACTCATTCTTTAGATAGAAGTGCTATATTAGGACTAAATATGGCTTATTTAATATCTAGTAATGAAATTAGATATTTTATCATAGTTTAGGAAGTATTTTCCTTAGAATGGATTTCGAGGATTAGAAGTAGGCCCCTTTGGCCTACCTTAGGCCAAGATTATTACTTGCTCCTTGTCGACCTTATAGATGTGTTACATCTTCTAAATGTATATTTTAGAACTTGAATGGGGTTAGATACATGATGTTTGTGCTACATTGGTACTTGAGAGATGATACTAGTTTTGGTTTGATTTTGTCATTATTCATGATATAATTTCCGATTCAAGTCCGATATATGATGATATGAGTTCTTGTTCAAGTTCATCAAATAATGGCATGAGTTCTAATTCAAGTCCAGCAAATTATGATAGGAGTTATGGTTCAAGCTTGGCATTGAGAGGTTATTTATGACGGTTATAGAACCAGTTCGAGTCTGGTGTTTACAATATGGAAGGATCTATGATTATGGCTTAAAGATATGGTTATTTATAATAATTTTAGTTATTACTTCTCTTTGATTGTATTGGAATTTTGAGGGCCCGCATAAGGTTATTTACTTTTCTATACTCAATGGCTTATGGGGGTATTTTTGTAGTGATAGCTATATCTCCTCTATTGTTATTATTCTGAATTATTTATTTGCTTTCAGTATTTGGAGCATTATTCTAGGTTTTCCTTCTTATTTTGACTTAGCATTATTTATCTTACATTTTATTATATTTATATTATAATTTTATCTCAGTCGACCAATGATGCCTACTGAGTACAGTACCCCTGGCTTTAGTACCCATAATACACTTTTGTACCTTTTTGGTGCAAATTCGAGCACTAGTTGTCACTATTAATGTTGTGATCATGCTGACTAGAGTTTGGAGATAGAGTTATCTCTCGGAGTCATAATTGTTCTTTTATCCTTTTTCTATTTTTGCTTTTTCTTTCCATTTTCATGATTGATGTACATTTGATTATTTTTGTACTTATATTTTTTTTGTTAGTGGATCTTGTACCAGCACTACTAGGTCATGGGATGTTATAAGTTCTCTTATCTATCTCTCATATTATTATTATTATTATTATTATTATTATTATTATTATTATTATTATTCTATGTGTTATGGCTTGTAATCCCTTTCTTCTATATTTCTGGTATTTATGCCATTTTCCACCAAATTAGCCCATTGCTCATAGCTCCGGGCTACGGTTCGACTTACCTACTAGTTGGGTAATGGAGTTTACATCATGACTCATACATTTGGTTGTGACAAATTGGCATTAGAGTGCTAGGTTCACCAGTATTATTGGTATAAGAGCAAGTGCCTAGTAGAGTCCTATGGATTGGAACGATGACGTTTATTTTTTATCTTCGGGAGTCTGTAGGACATTCTTAGGATATATTTACTTTCTTCTCTCATTTTTTGCTATGATTCTGAGTTGGTTTCTAAAGATTTCTTTGGTTTTTACTCTTTCGCAGATTGCTAGGGCGCGTGCTACCGCTACATGAGTGAGGACCTTGAGTCCGCAAGTAAGGACCCTATTTTAGTTCATGAAAGGCCTAGAGGTTAAAGATAGTTGATAGATGTAGTCCCAGCAAGAGACCAGGATAGAGGGCCTTCATCAGATCCTATTCCTGCTCCTACATAGAGATTCCTCTACCTCAGTTAGTAGTGGGCCCTAGACCAACCCAGGCCCCACCATGGTTTATTTCTTCTTACTGCTCTAGAATAATCTTTTAGGATTAGTTGGTGGTGCAACATATGATGGTGCATAAGATTCTGATCAGAGTGGTAGTGATGCAGAAGTACAACCTATAGTTGAAACTCCTAAAGTTGAGGTCCATCTTGCGCTGATGGTTGCTCAGTCGGTAGTTGCCTAGTCTACTATGTCTATTGAGATGAATAAGGTGTTGGGTAGATTTTAAAGATTGTCTCCTCCTATATTTTCTAGTGCAATGAGCAAGGATTCTTATGAGTTCTTGGTAGCTTGTAAGAATTGGCTCTGTAATTTAGGCATAGTTAAGACTCATGGTATGGATTGCAAAACTTTTCAGTTGGATTTGGTGGCTTAACATTGGTGGAAGGTCATCTTAATTCTAGGGCAATTGGATCTTCCCTTTTGATATAGACTCAGTTCTTCGATGTCCTCTTGAAGAAGTATATGCCTCGCAGTCTTAGAGATCATCTTAGAGATCAATTGTTAAGGTTAGAGAAGCGCTATATAATTATTGTGGAGTATGAGGCTTAGCTTTGTAAGTTTTCTAGGCATGCTACATCTATCTTGTTGACTAAGTACGAGCGGGGTTGGTGCTTTTTGTAGGGATTGAGACATCCTCTCTACATAGCTACATAGAGTTTGGTTGTTATCGGTAGATTTTTCATTGAGGATTTTAATCATGCTTAGATTATATAGAAGATGTATCATGAGGTCCAAGGGGGCAGCAAAAAAAAGGTTACAATACCAGAGTAGTGAGAGTCGTAGTGGATCACAATTCAGAGGTAGTGATTCTCAGGGTAAATATCCTCCACATTATCCTTATCAACATCAAGGTCAGTCTAGTAGGATCGTTCAGGACGCAGTTCAGATTATCGATGAAAGATAGTCGAGTTTCAATGATCCTCCTAGCTAAATTAATGTTCAGCCTTCGAGAGGTTCATCTATTGGGTATTTTAGTTGTGGTGGTTACTTTGGGTTAATTAGTTATTTTGTGTTCAGTACAGTGCCAAGGGCGTGTTATGGTTGTCGGGCCTTTGGCTATTTTTTTAAAAAGTATCCCAATAGTAGGATTGTTATTCCAACAACTCAGAGTGTTCCACTCATTAGGGTAGTACCACCCCTATCTAGAGTTGATATACATGGTCATTGGGATGGTCCCCAAGGTGCTTATAGAGGTTCTCGGGTAGGTAGGATAAGAGATAGATTAAGATCTCTGCCAGGTGGAGGGCGTGGTGAATTATATATCATACTTGATAGACTTAAGCCAAAGTCTTCAGATGCTATTATTATTGGTACAATTTCAGTGTGCTATTAGCCATCTTTTGTTTTATTTGATCCGAGATCCACGTATTATTATGTATCTACTTATTATGCCCTATGGTTTGAGTTATCTTGGAATTCATTATCTATGTCATTATGTATATCTACTCTCATGGGTGATTCTTTAGTAGTGGGTCAGGTTTAGAGATTATGTGTTATGACTATTCGAGAGATACTCAGGTTGATCTTATCTTATTAGATATAGTGGTTTTTGATGTGATTCTATTAGTTTTTCTCCTAGCATATGGTCTTAGATTGATTTGCCAAGGCCGATACCTTAGCCATGCACGACATACCTCAAATTATATGGCGGAGATCTATTAGCCACGAGCTGACGGGGATTATTTCTTATGTTTGGGGTAGGATACTTATTTCAAGGGTTTGCAATTCTTATCGTGCTTATATTTGTGATGTTAGTATGGAGATTCCCTCGCTTAACTCTATTCCTATATTCCATGAGTTTTCTGATGTTTTCCCCATCGATCTACCTAGTCTTGTTCCTGAGCATGATATTGAGATTATTATTGATCTTGAATTGGGCACCCAACCTATTTCTATGGCACCTTCCTATATGGCTCCTATCGAACTTAAGAAGCTAAATTCTCAACTTTAGGATCTCTAGGGTAAGGGTTTCATTAGACTGAGTGTGTCACCTTGGGGTTCTCCTATTTTATTTGTAAAGAAGAAGAATGATTCCTTGCGTATGTGTATTGACTACAGGCAGCTTAATAAAGAGATGGTGAAGAATCGGTATCCTATGCCTTGTGTTGACGATTTATTTGATCAACTTTAGGGAGCAACGATGTTCTTTCAGATTGACTTATAGTCCGATTACCATCGGTTGAGGATTCGGATTGCGAATATACCAAAGATAGACTTTAGGACTTGTTATGGTCATTATGAGTTCCTAGTGATGTCTTTTTGGTTGACCATTTTCGTAGCCGTATTTAAGGATTTGATGAACCACGTTTTCAAGCCATATTAGAATTCCTTCATGATTATGTTCATCGATGACATACTTGTGTATTTGATAAATAGGAAGAAGCATATGTAGCATTTGAGTATTATGTTCAAGACTTTGAGAGATCATTGGCTTTTTTCCAAATTCTCAAAGTGTGAGTTTCAGTTCAAGTCCACGACATTTCTAGGACTTATCTAAGGATTGGAGTATGGTGGACCCAGCAAAGATTGAGGTTATTCGCGATCGGGTCAGGCCTACATCTTTGTCTAAGCTTCACAACTTTATTTGTTTGATCGATTAATATGGACAATTCATTAAGGGTTTTGCTACTATTGTAGCTCCAATTACTAGATTGACCCAAAAAAAGTGTCTTTCTAGTGGTCTAAGGAGTGTGAGTCGAGCTTTCATAAGCTTAAGGGATTTCTTACTTTAGCTCCTATATTGGCTCTTCCTTTTGAGGGTGAGGGATTCTACATATATTGTCATGCTTCTGGGGTTAATTTGGATTGTGTATTGATGTAGCAGAGTCGAGTTATTTCTTATGCGTTGAGAAAGATGAAGGTGCACGAGCGCAACTACCCCACTCATGATTTGGAGTTGATGACAGTGTTTTTGCACTTAAAATTTGAAGGCATTATTTATATGATGTTCATGATGAGATTTATATGGATCATCGTGGTCTTCATCATCTTATGATATAGAGAAATCTTAATTCTAAGCAGCATAGATGGATAGAGCTACTTAAGCATCATGATATCTCTATTTTATATCATCCGGGAAAGGTAAATATAGTAGCAGACTCCTTGATCCAGAAGGCAGTGAGTATGGGTAGTTGGGTTCTATCTCAGTTTCTCTGAGTCCATTGATATGGGACATCCAGTCCTTAGCCAACTTGATGGTGTGACTTGATATATCTGACCCATAAGGATTCTTGTTAGTGTTAAGGTGAGGAATACCTTATTTAAGCAGATTCATAGCTGTTAGTTTGAGGATATGAGACTTGGCATCATCCATAATCAGGTGTTAAGTGGTCAGTATAAGAGGGATAACATAGACTCCGAGGGTATTCTGAGGTATGATGGCTGCATTAGTGTTTTGAAGGTTGGTGATTTGATTTAGTCAATATTGTGTGAGGCTCATAGCTCCATATATTCTATTCACCCTGGTAAACCTAATATGTAAAGAGATTTGAGGAGCATTGGCAGACTTTGTAGCTCGTTGCCTATGTTTTCAGCAAGTGAAGGCTGAGCATCAGATAACGGGTGTCTTAATTTAGAGATTGCCCATTCCTAGGTGGAAATAAGAGTAGATCACCATGGAATTTATTAGTGGGTTACCTCACACTTCTCATGGTTTTGATGGTATTTGGGTTACTATGGATCGATTGACCAAGTCAGCACACTTTATTCCTATTTAGATGTCCTTCAGTGTCGAGAGGTTTATCTACATTCATGAGATAACCATTTGCATGGTGTGCCTATATTTCTTATTTCATATCTTGGTTCGATATTTACTTCTAGATTTTGGAAAGCTTTTCAGGAGGATTTGGGTACTCAGATGGATCTTAGCGCATCCTTCCACTCTTTGATCAATGGGCAATCAGAGCAGACTATTTAGATTCTTGAGGATATACTCTGAGCCTATGTTATGGATTTTTGAGGTTAGTGGGAGCAACACTTAGGTTTGGCAAAGTTCGCATACTATAATAGCTACCATTCGAGAATTGAGATGGTATAATTTGAGGCATTATATGCTAGGCATTTTTGTTCTCTAGTTGGATGGTTTGGGACCTCTGAGATTAGACCCCGTGGTACTGACCTATATCAAGAGTCATTGGATATGGTCAGGGTGATTCAGGATAGGTTGAGGAAAGCTTAGAGTAGGCAAAAGTCTTATGCAGATCGTAGACTTCATGCCTTGAGATTTGGAGTTGGATACATGATATTCCTTTGAGTATCGCCCATGAAGGGTGTGATGAGATTTTGAAGGAAAGGCAAGCTCAACTCCAGATATATTACACCTTCGAGATCCTTCTTAAAGTTGGAGAGGTGGCATATAAGTTAGCCTTATCCCCAGATTTTTATTGTTCATCTAGTTTTCTATGTTTCTATGTTGCAATGCAACATTCTCAATGAGTCTCATGTGCTTTGGTGGGACTCGGTTTAGTTATATTAGAGATTGGCCTTCCTGGAAGAGCTAGTGTTTATATTAGCTAGGGATGTCAGCGGTTACGCTCTAGATAGTTTCCAGTTATTAAGGTTTATTGAATGCACCACCGAGTAGAGGACGCTACTTGGGACATCAAGAGAGATATGTGGGCCCAGTATCCTCACCTAATTGAGGCTTCAGGTACATCCTAACCCTTTACTTTCACGAACGAAAGTTCTTTCAGTACTGGATATTGTAGTTACCCTCCAAGTCATTTTCTACATTTCTGCTTGTTTTTTCCATTTATAGCATTCCTAGAGTTGCCTCAAGTCATTTATGACTTGCTGGAGCTTACAGTTCATTTACCAAGAATTTTATTTTCTTTTTAAAGCCAATTTCCTATTTTGAATTGTTCACTAGTAAGAATTGGCTATTGGGTGAAATTTTACTTTAACAACCTCGCATGCTAATTCTGACAGATCCATCAGCTCCAAAACATTGAATCTAGGCTAAGTGGACCTTTGGTTCAACCCCCGAGGCTTTCAAACTCATTCAGGCTATTGGCCAAAATTGATAAAAATGGAACTTAGGTGTGGGGCCCACTTTTCATTGAAACAACCTCGGATGGAAATTTTGACTTCACCATTGAGTACAAAACATTGAATTTGATAATGTAGCATAGTTTTTTTTCATTCATGAGATTCCTAATAAATCCCCAGGGGTCGATGGAGACTTGGGATTTTCTAAGCCCCCAACTGGTGCATCCTCTTAAGCGACACTTGGGTTGCTTAAGGAAAGACCGCTTAAGCAGCCCGCCCGCCACTTAAGTGACTAGGATTAACCAGCCAAGGATCACTTCAGCAAGGCTTTATCCTTTAAGCGAAGGCCTCTTAAGCAGTAGTTGGTCTGCTTAAGCGAAGGGGTGTTGGCAGGAGGGTATCACTTAAGTGGTACTTGGCCGCTTAAGTGGTCTAGTGTTTGCTTAAGCGGCACTAGGGTGGCATTAAATGCCCCTTTAGCCCAATTTTCTCTCCGTTTTTGCACAATTTCAAGAGCTTGGAACCTTAAAGTTCGTGGAAAATTGGGGAGAACTTTATTAAGATATTTTTGGGTGTTTCTGAGCTTGGATTACTCATTTCTTCCTTGAATTATTGGTAAGTTTTCATTAAGTTCATGGTTAGTTTCTTAATTATTTCCCAAAATCCCTAGATCTTTGGTGGGTTAATTTTAGCATCATCTGAGCTCGAAATTTATTTATTCTTGAGGGAAAATGTTCCTTGAGCATAGAAGAACATGTTGATGATATTAAAAGTGTGATTTTCCAAGCGAGCCCCAAATGCAATTTTTACGTAATTTTAGACCCGAAGTACAAAAATGCAATTTGGGTGCCGTTATTCTCGTATTAATTATTAGATGATCACTTTAATAGCATGGTATTGTGTTGAAGCTTCTCGAAAAGATGAATCAATGATTTTGCATATTTCCCCAGGCTTTCTTCGACATTCAAGTAGGCTAGGTTTACCTTTCTTTTAGATTGGGCTAATTTGTAGTGTATTTATGATAATATGCTAGATATGGGATGGAAATTAGGTCTTGTAGGTATATTTAGTATAATTGGGATTATTTAGCCTATTAAGAAGTCATAAATTAGGTATAGTTGACTTATTTTCTCATTCTTTAGATAGAATAGCTATCTTAAGAGTAAATGTGGCTTATTTAATATCTAGTAATGAAATTAGATACCTTAGCCTAGTTTGGGTAGAATTTTCCTTAGAATGGATTTCGAGGATAAAAAATAAGCCTCTATGGCCCACCTTATCCGAAGATTATTATTAGCTCCTTGTAGACCTTATAGGTGTGTTACTTCTTCTAAATATAAATTTTAAAACTTAAAGGGGGTTAGACACATGACGTTTATGCTAGATTGGTACTTGGGAGATGATACTAGTTCTATTTAGATTTCGACATTATTCATGATATGAGTTCTGGTTCAACTCCGTAAAAGGATGATATAAGTTCCAGTTCAAGTCTAGCAAATGATGATATGAGTTTCAATTAAAGTACATAATTGATGATATGAGTTTCAGTTTAAGTCCAATAAATAATGATAGGAGTTCCGATTCAAGTTCAGCTTTGAGAGGTTATTTGTAATGGTTATGGAAACGGTTCGACTCTGGTGTTTATGTTATGGAATAATTCATGGTTATGGTTTCGAGATATAGTTATTTAGAATAATTCTAGCTATTACTTTTCTTTAATTTCACTCTCCAGGCTTATTGTAACACCCCACATTTTGGGCTAGAATTCAAACCGTCATTCCTATATGTATAGATAGAACCTAATTATTTCCATATCAGAATATGTATGTTGATCAATTCTATAGTGTGGGAACATCGTTAGATATGAATCGAGATCATAAAGATCTCCTAACTCAAAGATGAGTTAAGAACTTTTCTACTAATTGAGTTTTAGTAGATGTTTCAACTTGGGTAAAATCCCAATGACCATTACTCCAAGAATATAGCAATTTAGGTGGCTTACTATATATAAAATTAAATATCTTTGAGTCTTCTTTCTAATGCATCACATTTCACCTTAATCCGATATCAGAGTAGAGAGTTTTACTTATTTTACTTGGGAGTGTCTGTCTATCTACTAGGTGATGACTAAGCTGATGAGCCATCAACTCAAGTCATCAACCTTAACCCATAAATGGCAAAATCCAGATAGATATTAATGACTAGGGTGACGAGTTGACACCAAACTGAGGAGCCATCAACCCAAGTCATAAGCTAAAAAATTCCTGGCGACTTTTTTTGTTTCCATAGGGGTATTTTGGTCTTTTCATCACCTCAAACCCTACCCTCATGACTTAAATAACCCTATAAATGTTATGTATTCATCAATTATGAATTTTCAATGCTCATTCTCTTCTCCATTCTCAAGAGAAAGAAGTTAGGGTTTCTTCCTAAAGTTCACCTTTCAAGGATCCAAATATAAGCTTTCCTTTAACAAATCAAGAAATTCAGGTATGTGGGGTTTGAACAAGGATAACCTTTCATCTTTGTGCCCAAAAGTTTTGATTTTTGCAAATAAATTTTATGATAATTCAATTAGGTTTCATACCTAATTACCATATTTTTGATATTATGACATCATCATATGATTTAAAGTTCAGTTAGCACAAGAATATACCTTTACTCATGTTTTCACTTATATAATTCTTATTATGAGATTAATTTTAATATTTTGACATGAATTTCTATGAGATGGTGAATATAGATGACTTTTAGCCTGATTTAGTCAATTTACAAGAAAGAGCATATGAACGTATCATGATTCTATCAGTTTGTAATAATTTTAGAATTATTATTTTAGATTAGCACAATATGATTCAGATTTTTGATCTTATCATCTTAGACATGATATGAAATTTATAAGCATATAGTATATATATTTTAGGAGAAGTTTTTAGCACTGACAGAGGAGTGTGGGTTCAGCGCATCCTATTTTCTAAACTATGTGCCACCATAGGTTTAGGGGACTCACCAGAGAGCATCCCTCTTGACCAATATGGGCTTAGTTTAGTGATCACTCTAGTTCAGTTCAGGTTCTATTCGAATGGCAAGGGTAGAATATCCCTCCTCAATGTGGTTCAGACATTGGACTCCATGCTAGCTCGCATGGTTTACATTGATTATGAGAATCTCCCACAGAAAAGGCAGTTTTCAAAAATTAAATGTACTCACTCACCCAACTTATCAGATTATGTTTGTTACTCATGTTTTTATGATATTTCATCTTTCAATTTATATCAGTCTCTTGAAGAGTCTATTTTCACTTAGAATGGATGTAGCATTGAGAGAGAAATATGGGTTCAGTGCATCATATTTCTTAGAAGCTACATGCCATAGTAGGTTTAGAGGACTTGCCAGAGAACGTCCCCCTTTCCCAATATGGGCTCAATTTAGTGATCAATCCAGTTCAGTTCAGGTTTTATTCTGATGGCAAGGATAGAACAATCCTCCTCAACATAGGTCAGATGTTAGACTCCATGCTAGCTCACATGGTTTATGCCAGTTATGAGAATCTCCCACAAAAAAATAGTTCCCAAAAACTAGGTGTAGGAACTCACCCAGCTTATCAGATTATGCCTGTTACTTATGTTTTTATGATATTTCAGCTTTTAATTTATTTCAGTCTCTTAGTGAGTCTATTTCCACTTAGCATGCATGTTTTAAAATTGTGCATTGATTTAGTTTTACTTATTGAATTTACCCCACTTACTCAGTACATTCTAAAAATACTAACCACATATCCATCTGTGTGGATACATTGTTTCATAATGTAAGTACCAATTATAGCCCACACATCATAATCAAACAGTTCACAATTTCCAGCCAGCATGTGATGAGTTCTCTTTATTTGAGGACTCGAGTCAACTATAATTTTAATATTATATGTTTTATTCCGTTGTATTAATTAGGGATAGCTGGGGTCATGTCTCGACTACATATAGTTAGTATTAGAAAAGGCTTCATAAACAGTCAGTCAGAGTTGATGTATTCAGTTTTAACTTTCTTTTGCATAATCTAGTGATGTAAATGTTTTACAAAACAACTTTGTAATGAACAAATCCATCTAATGACATCTCTTCCACTTATTATTTTTAGTTTTTCATATTCATTTCAGTTTCTCATGAATTATGTTAGTAGCATGGGTTAGCTTGGGATCATTTATGGTTCTAAGCACCGTATGACATCCAGGGGGTAGTCTCAAGGCATTACAAACTTGGTATTAGAGCACAGGGTTTAAGTTTCCTAGGGTGTCTGTGAAGCTGTGTCTAGTAGAGTCTTGCGGTATGGTACAGAGATGTTTGTACTTTTCTTTAAGAGTCTATGGGGCATTTAAGAAATATTTCCCTATTTCATACTCTAGATTATGTAGTAGAATTAGTCTTGTAAAAACTTATGTCGATTCGTGTGTTACTCTATAATTCTCCATCTATGACTTATTCTTGAGATAACATGAGTAGTAAATTCCAATTCTTCTGGACATGATACTCTCAGATTTACTATCAGTAACTTCAAAAATAACACAAAAGGCTTGAGAGGAGCCTGCTAGTGTGTTTAAAGTCCTTTAATTCAAAAGTTTATATCTTAATTCTTATGAGTTGTGTAGTTAAGGCAGAATATAGTATGTTATCAAATTTCTCTTTAGACATTCATTATAGATGGCGCTCATGACAGGGGAGAGCATGTACCTAGAGTATTGAATATAGTTTTATTAAGGGAAAGTGTAACTTAGGGTGTTATGATTCACAAGTAGTAGAACATCCTTAGAGTTTAAAGTATGAATTTAACATTGTAGTAACAAAAAAAATGGGATTAGCATTTTGTTGAGGGTAAATTGATAAATCTATGTTTGCTATTAAGTAGGATTGAGGTGATATGTCCTTGTGTGTTAACTAAGGGATAGTGAATCTAGTGTAGGTTTCATGGTGGAAGGTAGAGAAAGCATTATTAGTTAAGGTGAATTGTGGTATGCTTAAAGTAGGAAAGGAGTTATTGATGGTAATCCATTGTGTTAGAAAAGTATAGGTTATTAATGAAAGTATTATGTTAATAAGGATTGTTAATGTTGTGAAAGAGAAATTGGTTTATTCTTGTAAGGCTATGAGTATAATTTAGATATATGGATGGATAAGTCATAGAGATGTGTGAAAGGAGGATATTCTTATGGATTATAGTAAGATAGACCATAAGATTATGATCAAATATTATTATTATGAGGTTCTAGTAGACTAGTGTTTCTTGATGTTTTGTCGAGCAAGAATGGTGTGTAAGGTTGTGGTTAATCATGTCTAGTACTAGAATCTAAGCTCGAACAGTGAATAATCATCAAGGTGGAGATAATAATTTCTTGGAATAGTGATATTAGTTATATGAAAGGTGAGTTAGTAGGCTTGGAATGATGTATGCAATATTTTAAAGTTTATTTTTTTGGTAATTAAGTATGATGGTGTAGGTATGATGTAGAGGTGTACCCAAAGTGATATGGGGTTACATTATTTTCTAAGTTCTTAAAGTGTCATGTGTTCTTAGATAGTGCCCATGAGTTTTTAAGTGTGAATAAGGCTAGTTATATAGTTTATGGTGTTCTAATGGCTAAGTTAAGGAGTTATGGATAGATGATGCTGAGCATTTTGGTATGATTTGGTTTAGGGAAAATCTAAGTTTAGAGATGTGATATTAGTAGACTATGAAGAAAAAGAGGAAGATTATGTATTTAGTGAGGCAGATGTGTTTGTCGACAAGAGTGTAAGTATATGATGATGATTGTTGAAGCTAGAGAAAGTTAAATGGGGTATATATGAAAGGACTATCCAAGAATAAAGTTAGTATTATCCAAATAGAGTTTATTCGGGTGAGTGATCATTCATGTGTAGACTGTTAGAGGAAAGAAATTATGGCTAGGTCTTAAGGATATGGAATAGTACGGTTAGAATGTCGGCTTTGATCTAAAGGGGAGATGATAGGGTTAAGAACCAAATCAAGTTTTGAGAATCAAATGGTGATGCATGTTAATAAGAGTTGTGATGAGATGGTGATACATTATTTTCTAGCATATTCCTTTCTTTGGATTTCAGCCACTATGGCACCCTATCTATGTCTTGCGTGATAGAGTCAAGCCCATGGCCAATTCTTATACACTTCATACAAATTCATGTTCATTCTTAGCTCCTAGTAAGGAAGTAAGATTTTTACTCTATAATCTAAGTTATCCTTCATAAATCTTTGAACTTTAGTCTTGTGTAGAGTAGCTTATGATAAGTATGAACTTAAGTTTCAGAGTACGCTTAGTTCATAGAAATCAAGGTACACACTAAATGACCAGTGAAATTCATATTATGTCATGCATGTCCTTAGTTGAGATCTCTTTAATGAATCCATGCCTTTAAACTCTATTCCTTTAGCGATAGTTAAGCGTCAAAGATACATATAGTACTCTTTTATGCTTCAAGAATATTGAGGCAAATCTTTGGCATACCATAGTTAGATGAAAATTCTAGGTGTGTCTTCTTAGGGATTATGCATGAAAGTTGTTATTGAAAGAGGTATTAGAGAATATGGGAAAAAATTCCTAGGTGGATTATTTGCCTAGAAGTTCATATGTGGATATAATGATAGGCTTGAATATCATGTTGGTATATAAGTAGATGAATGCAATATGCGCTAGTGAATTCATAGTAAGAGTTTAGAGTTAGTCGCTGAAGTGGTAAGGCATGTTATGCTTAGGATAAGAGCTAAGAAAAAATATAAAATATTGAATCTGGTGGTTTAAACTAGAATTATGGTATTATGCGTAGTATCTTTTGACTTCGAGTTAGGCATGAACATGGTGAGAGTATATAGTTCAACTTAGACTTTGGTTGGGGTCATGTACCCATGTGAAGGTTATAAGTTGAATCAAATGAATTGTAGTACTTAAGAGGAAAAATGTAGCTGAGAAAAGTATTTGAGAAGTATGCCTAAGCTTGAAAGTAAACAGTTTTATTGCCTAAGACATAGTAATCCTATTCTAGCTTCTGTTCTATATGGCGATATCCCATGTTATAGAGTTGTTACCATATTGCGATTCCTTACTCAAATTACATACCCAGATCATGCACAAAATTCTTTCCCTCGACTGTTACTAGAAGTTATGCTAAAGAGAATTTAAGGAAACTCATATTCCATTCTTAGTAACTCTCAAAGATTTTATCGTATTAGTTATCACTTTTTAGTTATATATGTATGATCGTGTCATGAATGTTTCAAGTGAGTTCTTAAATCTCAACATGAATCAGGTCCTTATGTTTAATTAGTTCAACTCAAAAATCAGTTTCAAGATTAAAGTTTTATCGTTTCAGCTTAGTTATCTCCTTCATTAGTAGATCTGTCATGTCAACATCACTCCATATGATTCTTATATATGTGTTAATATTCCATATGTATCAACTGAGTCAGTATCCTATTAAGGGGTGATTCCAGTTATGAGACATGATCAATTTTAGAAATTCATTTCAGCATAGTAATTACATTCTTTTTATCCAAATATTAGCCTTCATTCGAGGACGAATCATCCTGAGGGGGAGATAATGTAACATCCCACATTTTGGGTTAGAATTCAAAACTTCATTCCTATATGTATAGACCCAAACCCAGTGATTTCCATGTCAAAATAAGTATGTTGATCAATTCTACAGTGTGGGAACATCTTTGGATATGAATTGAGATCAGATAGATCTCCTAACTCAAAGATGAGTTGAGAACTTTTCTATCGATTAAGTTTTAATGGATGTTTCAACTTGGATCAACTTCTAATGACCTTTACTCCTAGAATATAATAATTTAGGTTGCCTACTATAAATCAAATGAAAGAACTTCGAGTCTTCTTTCTGACGAATCCAATTTAACCTTAATCTGATATCAGAGAAGAAAGTTATGTTCGTTTTACTTGAGAGTGTCTTTCCGTTAAATAGGTAATGACTAAGATGGCGAGACTTCAACTCAAGTTTTCAACCTTAACCTAAAAATGTCAAAATTTAGTCAGTTATTAACGACTAGGGTGATGAGTTATCACCAAACTGATGAGTCATAAACTCGAGTCATCAGCTGAAGAATTCCTGCGACATTTTTTGTTTCCATAGGGGTATTTTGGTTTTTTCCTCAACTCAAACCCTACCCTCACGACTTAAATAACCCTATAAATGTTATGTATTCATCAATTATCAATTTTCAATGCTCATTCTTATCTTCACTCTCAAGAGAAAGAAGTTAGGGTTTCTTCCTACAATTCAACTTCCAAGGATCCAAATTCAAGCTTTCGTTCAAGAAATCAAGAAATTCAGGTATGTGGGGTTTAAAAAAATATAACCTTTCATCTATGTACCCAAAAGTCTTGGGTTTTTGCAATTAAATTTATGAGACTTCAATTAGGGTTCATACCCAATTTTCATATTTTTGAGATTATGACATTATCATGTGATTTAGAGTTTAGTTAGCATGACAATATACCTTTACTCATGTTTTCACTTTATATAATTGTTATTATGAGATGTATTTTAGTATTTTTTTTGTACATGAATTTCTATGAGATGGTTAATATATTTATGATTTTTAGATTGACTTAGTCAGTTTATAAGAAAGAGTTTATGAATTTATCAAGATTCACCCAGTTTCCAAGAAGTTCAGAATTACTATTTTCGATTACCATAATTTGATACAGAGTTCAATTTTGATCTTATGGTCTTAGAGATGATGTCAAGTCTCACAGTATTCATGATTATGAGTTATAAACATAAGCATGATTGACTTTCACATTCACAAACCAAACTTCTTATTTTAAGGTAAATTTAATCAGTATGCGCATATAGTATATATTTTGGGAGTAGTATTTAGCACTGAGAGGGGAATGTGAGTTTATAGCATCCTATTTTCCAAAAACTGTGTGCCACCATAGGTTTAGGGGCCTCACGAGAGAGCATTCCCATTGCCCAATATGGGCTCAGTTTAGTGATCACTCCAAGTCAATTTAGGTTCTATTCCAATGGCAAGGATAGAACAACCCTCCTCAACTTAGGTCAGACGTTGGGCTCCATGCTAGCTCACATGGTTTATGTCGTTATGAGAATCTCCCACAGAAAAGATAATTTTCAGAAACTAAGTGAAGTACCTCACCCAGCTTATAAGATTATGTTTGTTACTTTTATTTTTATGATATTTCATATTTTAGTTTATTTCAGTCTCTTAATGAGTCTATTTACACTTAGCATGCATGTTTAAGATTATGTGTTGATTTAGTTTTACTTATTGCATTCACCCCAACTTATTCAGTGCATTCCAAAAGTACTGACCACTGTCAATGTGGATACATTATTTCATAATTTAGGGACCAGTTGTAGCCCACACATCATAATCAGATAATTTGTAGTTTGTCGCTAGCATGTGATGAGTTCTCTTGATTCAAGGACTCGAGTCAACTATGATTTTAACATTATATAATTTACTTAGCTGTATTGATTAGGGATAGTTGGGGGTCATGTCCCGGCTACTAATAGTTAGTATTAGTAGAGGCTTCATAGATAGTCAATCAGAATTGATGTATTCTGTTTCAGCTTACTTTTGTATAAACTGGTGATGTAGATGTTTTGAAACAGTTTTGTAATGAACAAGTCAAACTATGACATCTCTTCTGCTTATTATTTTTAGTTTTATGTATTTATCTTAATTGCTTCAGAATTATGCTAGTATCATGGGTTAGCTTGGGATAACTTGTGGTTCTAAGCACTGTGTGATGTCCATGGGGTAGTCTTAGGGTGTTACACTTATGGAGGCCCGCATTAGGTTATTTACTTTTCCGCACTTACTGGATTATGGCAGCCATTTTGTAGTGATAATTATGTGTCCTTTAATGTTATTATTTTAGATTATTTATTTTCTTAAAGTATTTGGAGAATTATTCAAGGTTTTCCCTCTTGCTTACACTTAGCATATTTATCTCGCATTTTATTATATTTATATTATGACTTATCTCAGTTGATCGATGATCCCTGCTGAGTACCCGTAGCTTTGGTACTCATACTACACTTATGTACCTTTTTTGTTCAAATCTAAGTACTAGTTATCGTTGTTGACACTGCAATTAAGCGTACCAGAGTTCAGAGGAAGGGTGAGCTCTCAAAGCCAAAGTTGACCTATTCTCCTTCTTTTATTTTTGCTTAGCCTTTCTATTTTCGAGACTGATGTGCATTTCATTATTACAGTACTTATATTCTTTTGGTTAATGACTTTTGTACTGATTCTACTAGGTCATGGGATGTTATTAGTTCTCTTATTTATCTCTCTTATTATTATTATTATTCTATGTTTTATGGCTTGTAACTGTTGCATCCTAGCGCACACGTAAGTGTACCTGATTTCTCAAGTAGTAAAGTGATTCTTATGAGCCAAAAAATGATCCCATATGGACTTGGTGATTAGAACCTATCCAATTTTAGTGTTTCTACTGTGATTAAACAAGTGAAATTTTTAATCAATTATGAGATTGAGTTTTTAAATTATAATTGAGTAACAAAAGGTAACAAATATATAAAGTTCCGTTTATAAACAATATGAAGAGAGTTCCAAGGTTAAGACATGTAACGATCTAAAAATTTGATAACATATGTGAAATATGTGTTTTTTGTGATTTGACTATTTTACCCCTACCCATAGTTGTATTGTGGTATTTTGGGGTAGGGGTGATTGGCAAGGTTCCCAATGCATTTTGGTGTCTTTTATGCAATATTATAGTTTTTGGTGGCTTTGAGAGCCTTATTATGAGCTTTTGTAGTTGTCTTTTTATTCGTGCGATGGATAACCAAACTAACTATGCCACTAGATCTGGAACTTTGATTTTAGGGTGGTAACATATCCATATGGTTTTAAGGATTTTAAATCTCATTTTGACCCTCGGGTTGGAAAATTGAGATTTTAAGTTTTGAGGGTCAACTTTGTGAAAAAATGAAGTTTTTTAAAAAATTTGATATCGTCATTAAGTTTGAAGCACAAAATTTAGTAGGTTACATAGTTTGTTTGCGTAGATCAGATTCTGAATAAATCCTGAGGGCTTAGCAGAAACTAGGAAAGTTTTCAAAGTTTCAGCTGTCATCGGTACCTCTGCGATTTCACCTCCTTGGATAGTGATTGCACTTTGTGTAGAAGAGGTAGTGTGATTGCACTAAGAGTGTGGTGATCGACATACCCTCTTCTAAGGTTAGGGTGTGCTATTGGACACCTGGGTGTGTGATTGCCATACCTGATGACATAGAAGGGGTATAAAAATACCCCTCATGTTGCGAATTAGGCCATTTTACATCTTGCCTCTTGAGATTTAAATCCTCAAATAGTATGAGACCTTAAAACTGAAGCTTGTGGGTGCTTGTAAAGCTAGTGTAATATCCATTTCTTGATTCTTTTATGGATTTAAGGTAAGAATTCACCCTTTTCAAGTTTAAATTTCTTGATTAATTGTTCAAAACTCCAAATCCTTAGGGCTTGATTTTAAACCCCAATTTTACTCCTTTTCACTTGAATAATGTCCCTAATACTATAATTATTTGTTTTTCCTCAATTTCATCTTCAAAACATCTTTGATTCTTAAATTTAAAACGGATTTCAAAGGTTTCACCAGGTAAAGTTTAAAAATGGTTTTCCTTCAATTTGGACCTCATTTTACCTCTATTTGACTTGGGTTTTCATCTATAGATTCCTTAAAATAGGGGGAACACATTTTTGCAATAAAGTTATGATTTTCCTTTTCTTTTCAAAAACCCATTATAGGGGTCCGTTTTGATCCCCAACTAAAAGTAAACAATATGGGTATCATTGGCTTTATTTTGACGCATAGATTCTATATTTCTTGATTTTAGTTGATTGTGGGATTGTTCATAAGAAGTAAGGTCATAGTTGTAGTGTTGCAAACCAGTTTTTAGCCTTGAGGTAAGTTTATCGCTTAACTCTTTTAGACTGGGATGGCTAGCAAATGTTGGTACAAAATCCATGTTAAGGGGATGGTAACTAATCATGAATTTGTCTATATTAATGTGTTGTGCCCATGTGGGGCCTATATGTGAATAATTATTGGTTTGAGATATTATGTGATATGTATGATCGAGTGGGGTCCTATATGATGTTAATAGCCTAAAATACATATGAATAGTTGTGCTATGTTGTTAAAATGCCTATTGTGGTACCATTGGTGTATTATGTTATATTCATACTTTATTGGCATATAAATCATGTGGAATTTCATGGATGATAGGAAATTATGAGTGAATATTGGCTCACGTGATTATGAAATGAATTATGTGGGTGGTTCTGGAAATACATCATGTGAATGGTTATGGAAATACTCATTGTGATTGGTTGCGAGCATTACATCCTCATATCATACTCATTTATGAAACATTGGTACCACCATGGCAACATTGGGGAAATACTGGCAATATATTTTAAAACCTCATCCCAAGAAATATGCTTAGAAAGAGATATTGAGACACCTTATAACCCACCCACCTGAGGGATGTGCTAGGGAGAAGATATGGATAGATGGATTATATATGGGTTGACAAATCCTTCATGGGTCCAAGTCGAGAGAATTGTCACCGTAGGTATATTGGAGGTTGTTCGACAACCTCATGCATCATCATCATCATTATTATGGTGTTTACTTCATGGCTGTGATGAGATTGTACTTCTAATTGGACTTATTCCCCATTTAATGGTCCTATCTTCTTGTACTTGTGCTCAATAATCTCTTATGTATATTATCCTTCCTTGTCCTATTTGTATATGGTATATTGTACACTTGTGGTGTTTTCTATATTTGTTACAAGATATGTGATATATTAGAATTCTTAGTGCAAGCGGTGTGAGCTACCATTATAGGACACTTTCTAATTGTAGGTGATATGTCCTTAGTGTGTATTTTGTATGCTTGATTTTCTACTCACTCCTACTATACCTTTTTGGTGCAGATTTAGGTTTGGGTGCGCCCCATATTGCTTGATTTGGGTGACTATTGGAGCTTTCAAGGTAGTGGATGATTTTAGGAATTTGGATAACTTCTACTATCTTTATTATTAGACCATGTCTTTACTAGTTTTCAGAGACATAATTATATCTATTAGATTTCTTATGTATTTTATTTGGATTCGAGTTGTACTACATATGTTCTTATATTGTTGACATCAGGTTTTAGGAGTTATAGCTGCATTGTGGTTTATGTTTCTTTCTGCATTTATTATACTTGTATGGTTCGGCTTCATTCTAGAAGCCCTACCTTAGGGGAATTTCTATCTTTTTCCCTTTGTATTTCAACTTGGGTGATAGGATTACTCGTTAAGGTTCGTCGTGATGAGTGTCATCATGACCCTTTATTTTGATCGTGACAAATTGGTCTCAAAACATCCAAGTTCATTGGTCTCAATTGTGTGAGAATGAAATGTGTAACAGAGACTCGCAGACCGGTATGTAGATATTCATATCTATCTTCTAGAGGCTATAGGATGTCTCTAGGAAACTTTCCTCATTATATTCTTTTATTGTGTGAATTTCTTATATACCTTATGTTCTAAGTTGTGTTTCACTCTTTCTGTGCTGATAGCATTAACTAGGTCCCACAAGTCCCGAGATGCAGAGCCTTCTCCCATATGTAGAACCTCGATTTATGAACAGACTCAAAGGAGTAAATAGGCATGCGGATCAGCCTTATATAGGAGTATTTCTTGGGCACTCTCCCCTGAGCCTCAGGTGGAGCATGTTGGGGGGTGCACGATCACCTCCAGTTCCTCAGAGTTTGTCTGCCCCAATCTTGGAGGGGTTGGTAGTGCAGCTGATGACCCGCTTAGAGGGTTCTCCTTTGGTTATGTCGGGTGTTCCTCCAGTTCTGAGTGTGGATCCCTCAGTTCCACCTGTTTCTATTTTGGATGCTTCTCAGACACCGAGTACTATTCCTATTTCAGCATCGACATCTGAGTAAGGTGTCTCGAGATCAAGAGTTTATCCTTCATCTATGTTACCTCTTCAGATGGGATATCAACCTACCAAATTCACTATGCCTCCTCTTGCTATTAGTACTATTTTGTTTTCTGAGGATCGAAAGTGGTTTGAGAAATTTACTAATTTGGTTTCTCTTAGATACAGTGATACTATGGACGAGGACACTTATGAGTTCTTGATTGATTATTGAAAGAGGTTGCATGATTTGGGTTCACTCGGGGGATTACTTATACTACCTATCAGTTGAAAGATACTACTAGAGATTGGTGGAGGTCTCTTGTTGGTTATAGGCCTCTTTATTCTCCTGAGAAAACACAGGATTAGTTTGCTGATGACTTTTTAGAGAGACTTACGCCTTATAGTCAGAGGGATTGGATGCGGGATAAATTTGATCACTTAGAGCAGGGCTCCAAGACTGTAGCTGAGTTTGAGGCACATTTTCATGCCCTATCGAGATATTTTTATGCTAGTATTTCCATCTAACCTGAGAAGATTTAAAAGTTTGTGAATGGTTCGAATGTTTTTCCTTAGTTGGCTACATCTCAGATAGTTGTATTTGGAGCATCCTTTTAGGGTATAGTAGATCATGCTAAGATGACCGAGGGCATTCTTAGAGCATTTTAGGGAGGCTCCAAGAAGTTGTACCATTTTGGTGAGTTCAGAGGTCAGTCTCCTTATGGTAGAGATTTTAGTGATTTTTATAGCTATCAGGATAGTCCAATGCAGGAGGTCTCACAAAGTTTAGGTGGTGGATCTTCTGATTCAGCAGTTCAGGATGGCTGTCTAGGACCAGTGGTATCCTCTCCTATTGAGGCAGGCTGTAGGACTTGTTATTTGTTTCATGAGGTTGGTCATTTAGCCAAGGACTGTCCCCCTTGTATGATTAGAGCTACTCCTATTTAAGTTGTGAGGGGTAGGGGTTCTACCAGAGGTGCAAGAGGTCAAGATAATAGAGCCCATGGTGGTGGTCGTGGGGCTACTCAGCCAGTTAGTTATCGTAGTCAGTGTTATGCTATACCAGCCAGGCCTAAGGTAGACGATTTAGATATTGTGATTACAGGTATCATCTCTATTTGTTTCAGGTCTACATCTGTGTTATTTGATCCTGGATTGATTTTCTCCTATGTGTCTATAAATTTTGCTTTGAGTTTTGATTCTATTAATGAGCATCTTGCCATGCTTATTTGTGTATCTACACTTGGGGGAGATTCCTTCGTGGTGGATCGGGTGTCCCAATCTTGTGTTGTGACTTTCTCTGGCCGTGATACTTGGGCAGATTTGCTTGTGTTAGATATAGTTGATTTTGATGTTATTATGGGTATGGATTGGTTGGCTCCTTATCATGTTATCTTAGATTATTTTTCTAAGATCGTGACTTTAGCCTCGTTGGGTGTGCCAAAGATAGCTTGGAAAAGTGAGCTTTATTTGGGTCCTAAGAGGATTATATCTTATGTTCAGGCATGTAGATTGGTTGAGAAGGGATGTTTATCTTATTTGGCTTATATTCGTGATACTATTATCATTTAACCTACTTCCTTGGATTCTATTCGTGTTGTCCATGAGTTTTTGCATGTGTTCCATATGGATTTTCCTGGTATGCTTCCGGATTATGATATTGATTTTGCTATTGATGTTGAGCCGGGCACCAAGCCCACTTCTATTCCTTCTTACTGGATGGCCCCAGCCAAGTTAAAGAAATTAAAGGATCAGTGGCAGGAGTTGTTGGATAAGCTATTTATCTGACCTAGTGTATCACCTTCAGGTGCGCCTATCTTGTTTGTGATGAAGAAGTATGGGTCTATGCATATGTGTATTGATTATCGTTAGTTGAACAAAGTGACAGTTAAAAAAAAGTATCCTTTTCCTCGTATTGATGATTTATCTGATTGGCTTTGAGGGCGTTGTAGTGTTTTGAAAGATTGATTTGAGATTTAGCTATCACCAGTTGAGGATATAACCTTCGAATTCCGAAGACACCTTTTTGGACTCGTTATAGGAAATATGAGTTCTTGGCCATGTCCGTTGGGTTGACTAATGCCTTAGTCGCATTTATGCAGTTGATGAATCGGGTATTCTGACCATATCTCGACTCATTTGTCAATGCATTTATAAATGATATCTTGGTTTATTCAAAGAGTGAGGCTGAGCATGAGGAGTATTTGCGGATTGTGCTTCAGAGATTAAAGGATGAGAAGTTGTATGCCAAGTCCTCCAAGTGTAAGTTTTGGTTGGATTCTGTTTCTTTCTTGGATCATATGGTTACCAAGGAGCGTATTATGGTTGATCCAACCAAGGTTGCAGTAGTTTGTGATTTGGCTAGACCTACCTCCGAGATTCTAAGTATTGTTGGCTGATAACGCCCAAAATAATCCTCCAATTGAAGGATGATACAGTCACTATCAAATATAGTAACCCAACAAAGGTTGGGGTAGATCCCATAGGGAATAGGACGAAAATTCTTCTCGAACTTGTTGAAATCACCAGGTAGTGCAAGAAAGTAAAAGGGGGGTTTGTTGAATAGAAAAAGGAAAGGAATTGGTTGCTCTTGGTTGTAAACAATCTAGGATGAACACTAGGATTGTGTTCCCCCTGACTTCTCAACTCAGTATACTTGTAGTACACTGTCGAACTAGTCCAATATATCGCATGCAGAATCGATAAGTTATGTACCATCAACAGTCTTTTGGACGAGCTGATAGATTTCACCCTTTACCTATTGAGTCTTTGGATGTCGCCTTACTAACCATTATCTTAATCCGCCAGGGTTCCCACAACCCTAGCTAAGGGAATTACCCACTCATAGTTATGAGATCAATCATGAATCCATAAACAAAATTACAAAATCAATCTCACAATAATGAAAGAATAAATCACAAAGTCTTAAATAGCATAACAAACCAAGAACAACAAGATGTTTGAGAACTTGGACCCACTGGGGCCTTCTTTTCAATCAATCAATATGTGAATGTGTTTTTCTGAATTATATTAATAAACAAAGCCTAAAGGGTACTTATAGATTATAAGAAACCCTAGAAATCAAATCCTAACTAAAATAGGAAAGCTTAATTACCCCAGCATAATAGGTCTTAAAAACATTGTAGGAGTGTAATTGGGATACATGGAAACCCAAAGAAATAATTTTGGAATGATCCAAAAAAGTTAAGGTCGACGGCTACTTGCTTTCACTACTTGCTCCCTATAGAGTGGGCGCAAGTGCTACTTGCGATTGCAGAGTGGGCTCTGGTAGCGAAAGCAAGTGCCAGACCAAAATTTCTTGCAAGTTAGCTCTCGGGATTTTGGACTTCTGACACTTGCTTTTCCCCACATGCAGTCCATAAGTTCTACATGTGATTCGCATGTTGACTTAACAAGTGTCGGGAGTCATATTTTCAGCTCTTCTTCAATTATCGGACATAATTTAGTCACGAACAAGCCAAAAAGTGTCACAAACATCCGTAATTGCCAATAATTTCTCCCATAAGTATCCAAAATCACCTTTTTCATATTTTTCATAAAATTAGCATCCAAAACATTATTTCCTACAAAACACTTCAAAAACACCTCAAATCCAACAAAATAGCCTTAGGTACATGCATATTCTCATAGTTTTAAGCATCGTAAGTGCTATATTTCTATAGCACATCAAGACCCTGAACTTAGAATGTTAGATATCCTCAGGCAACAAAACATAACAAAACAATACGATGATGCTTAACCAAGAGAAACCTAAGATACCTATGGCAGTCAATCATCAAATTTAAGCTCAAGATCATTACCCTCTCCAAGTTTAATACTTTAAAACCCAATTGTGCGTATTAATAAAGCACAACAATGTGACACAAAGGAATCAAGGTATGACATTACATTAGCAATAAACAACCATACTTATATACAAGTTACACTACCCAAACAAGTAAGGGTAAGCATCTAGCAATACAACCCATGTTCCCTTACAACAAAAAAGTCCCACTCACTCTTATGTGAAATCAATCATATTAATGCAAGGATGGTCAAGAGACACTCACACCCCAAAAGAAGTTCCAATCAATGCATGTCAAATACAATAGGCTTACCCTTATTTTCTTTACTTTAGCTTTCAGACAGTCAAGTTAGGATCACTATAGGACTTTTCTCGACTTATAATGTAGGCTTGGGGTTGATATGATACATCTGGACATTTAAAGTGACAAAGCCTCCTTGGAACTACACTAACTTTAGGGTCTCACATATTAACTATTTTTCACTTTATTTCTTCCCTTATTTCTCCCTTTTTATTTTAAAGCACATTCAAGTTGGGTGTGGTTTTCTTAATTTTTTTTTTTCAATTTATTTCTTTTCTTTTCTTTTTCTTTTTCTTTTTGCTACCACACCCAGTCCTACTTTATTTTTCTATTATTTTTCTCTTCTTCATACCCACTTTGAATTACGCACCCCTATGATAGCCACCCTTAATTTACACAATTTTTCTTAGTTGAGGTGCAAGATATCCAAGGAGGACCAGGTCCAAAATTGGTTTATTGTAACAGAAATGGGAAGGTGAAAGGTGAAAATAAAGAAATAGACTATAATGCTCAAAAGAAAGGATCA